>NW_026940762.1:0-12651 GCF_032062105.1 Saccostrea cuccullata
CTCTTGGGAATAATGACTGGACATGCATCCAGTTATAGATAAATTAATGAGTTTGGTGTGGGAAGTTGAACATAAAGGCATCTCATTATCAACCATGTGTAATCTCCTGGGAATCGAGCAGCACAAGAATTAAAGATCTCTCTTCTCTTATTCTCTTAATTGTAATTTATTGTCTGTCAAAGCACTTCATTACTGGATGACCAACTCTTTATTTTCAAAATGAATTTGATAAAAAGTTATCAAGATTAATTTGATTTTGTATAATATGAATTTTTTTCAACAGTTAGTTTGCAGAGTGACATAACACATAATTGCAATATACTTTTTTAATGCAGAAATCAAAAAAAAAAAAAAAAAAAAAAAAAAATAATGTTACAATGAAATTACAATGTATTAGTATTGATGTTTCATTTGGTTGCACCTTTGATTCATTTATTAAGAAACATGATGAGCAATTATATTTCACTGCAAATTTTTGTAAGTGAATTGTGAGCACCTCTAGATCCATAAAGTATTTTTGAATTGACACCTTCTCTGAAAAACCCAGCGGGGGGTATTTGTCCCTATTGGACAGTTCTAGTTAGTTTACTTAATACCCTGGAGCATAGAAGAAGATTTTCAAAGAAATAGTGCATTTACACTATATTCTCTATAGAGCCCCGCCCTAGCACTAGAACTCTTGACCCTGAGGCCATGAATTTCATAATCTTGGTAGAGGACACAATGTTCATTACATTCATGCCCACAGTTTGCCTGCTTTATGTCCAGTAGTAAAGAAGAAGTTTTTAAAAATTGCATTAGTTTTAGTGGTTTTTGCCCCACCTCACAGGCCCCAGGGGAGGCGGGACCATAAAAGTCATAATTCTTGTTCCCATCACCCATAGATGCAGTATACCAAATTTGGTTGAAATTGGTTGAGTTGTTTCAGAGAAAAAGCTGAAAAAGTTCAAATGTTAACACACGACGTCGGACGAAAACGGATAGCAATAGGTCACCTGAGTTACTCAGGTGACCTGAAAAGGCATCATATAAATCTCAGAATAAAAATGTTTGATATAAATGTAAGATTCGAATTAAAATTATATTCAGTATTGTTACACGTTTGTATAGTGAAAATGGAATAAAATGTCATTTTAAATTATGTTTGTAAAAAATATTTACAGATATCAGACATTGAGTCGCCAGACTCCAAAAGCAGGGAGCTGCTCATCGAGTTCTTCGAGGGCTCCAGCAGTGTGACGTGCAAACTGTGTGGGGAGGGTGTGGGCCTACCACATTTTAGCATTTTAGGCATAGGTGTCGGAAGCAATTTGAAAGGGGAGGGGGCTAAACCAACTAAAAAGGTAAATACCGATCTTCAATGCCTGTATAATGTCTATCTTTGCAAAAAAAGGGGGATGCAAAGCCCTCCCTAGCCCCGCTTTATGTTAGACAAATGTAAAGTTTCATACGACATTTTTTTAATTGAGTTCTGGTGATAATTAAAAATTCAATTCTGATGATTATTAAAAATTCATATAATTAATTCTGGTGAAAATAATGAAATGCCATAAAATATTTCTAAATTTTTTCAAATTCCCAAACTCTTTAGACTTTATTTACAAATGCTTCAAAAAATCAGCATGTGCATACATTAAGATTTTAATATTTAAAGCGAATATTATAAATTCAATTCAAGGAATTGTTGTCTCCCGCTTTCGGCGTCTTTGTGGGTGAGATGTCATCTTTAATGACATATTGTGTGTAAAATGAAATACCTATCATATGTCATTTATTTAGAATCCAAAGGTTCAGGTTTTTGCTATCCGATTGAAAAGTCGTCTCACAAGGATAACTTATGAAAGCCCTAGGCCTTACCTTTCAAAAGTTATAGTAAGAGGTTAAAAGCTATCATAAGTACGAAGAAATCTCCAAGGTCAAAAGGTCAAGGTTGTTGATATCAAATGAAAGGCTAGCCTCAAAGAATACATATGTGAAGCATGAAAGTCCTAGTATCTTCTGTTTAAAAGTTGTGGCAAAGGTAATGGTTTTTGAAAAATATGTCAAAATCCAAGGTCAAAGGGTCAAAGTTCTTTGTATCCAATGAAAGGCCTTCTAACAAGAATTACATATATGAAGTATGAAAGCCCTAGCCCTTACAGTTCAAAAGTTATGGTTAAGGTTAAAGTATTTTCATAAGTATAAAAATCTCCAAGGCCAAAAGGTCAACTTGTTGGAATCTGATGAAAGGTCTTGTCACAAGGAACATATATGTGAAATATGAAAGTCTTAGTATTTACCATTCAAAAGTTATGGCCAAAGTTAAAGTATGCAATTTTTTTTAATCTACACTACCTGCTTAAACGTAAATTTCAGCTTTTCTGGCCCAGTGGTTCTTGAGAAAAAGATTTATAATGACTCCACCTTATTTTTCATTTTTTTTTTTGGTTATCTCACCTTCTAAGGGGACTTTGCCCTTGATATTTAACAATTAAAATTCCTGTTCACCCAACGAATGCTTTGTACCAAGTTAGGTAAAAATTGGCCCAAAGGTTTTTGATAAAAAATTGAAAATAAGAAAAGTTTACAGACAGACAAAGGGTGATCAGAAAAGCTCACTTGATCTTTCAGCTCAGGTATGCTAAGAAAAAGCGACACGCACTAAGTATATCAATAATTTCTATCATACATATTACACCTGCTAATTCTTATATTTCCCGTCTTCCAGTGTGGCAAATTCCAGGTTAATAACGACTTCATCGACAGATCTTCATCCCCCCCACTCAAACTGTGGATGAAATTCTCTTGAGTCCGACAAAAATAACCGTGTCCTTCAAGGGGATCCTGAAAAGAGTAAGTAAATTCAATTCAAAATTATGCTTTTAATTCAAAGACCATAAAGTTTATTTTTATTAATTTATTACAAAATACAGATTTCTCATATAAAATGTTAGCAGTAAAAATGACTGCTTTTTTTTCTTTTTAAACATAAAATCGATAAGAAATTGTAAGCATTTGCATTTTAGAAAATTGAGAAAGGTGCCCCACTAATAAATAAACATAAAAAGGCATGATATAAAATATCATTATAAAAATGTTTGATATCAATGTAAGATTTGAATTAAAAATTATATTCTGTATCGTTACACCTTTGTATAGTGAAAATGGAATAAAATCTCATATTAAATTATGTCTTTCAAAAATTTTCACAGGTATCAGACATCATTGAGTCGCCAGACTCCAAACGCAGGGAGCTGCTCATCGAGTTCCACGAGTGCTCCAGCAGTGTGACGTGCAAACTGTGTGGGGAGGGTGTGGGCCTGACACCCCCCCCCCCCACACACACACAGACTCTGTACTCACAGCAAACTTTGTCGAGGTGTCAGCGTGAAAAGGGTCAATGTATGTATATTGTTAAAATTAATTTTCGTTCATAAAAGTCCGTAGTTACATGAACTCACAACTTGTAAATTGTACAAGTCATTATAATTTAATAAATTTACACAAATTATGCCCCTTTGTAATACTTGCAGAGTGTAACAAGTTTTTTTTTCTTTTCACATTTTTATAGACGTAAGAATTTTATACCACACATCTTGAGAGGAGCATTCATTACACCACTACTTGTGTTGCAATATATTGGTTTATTGTGAAATAATGACTGACACATTTGAATAATCGTAAACAATATCATTTATCTCTATATTCTAATAAATTTTAGGAGACTGACGAAGAGATGCACTTTAAAGAGGAGATGGAGGCCCTGGAACCCCATGAGTAAATTTCTTTTTCATTCTGATTTAAATGGAAATTTAGTTGCAAATTCTATTTTTCTACCGATTAACATTTTTTTCACACCAATTTGCTTTTAGTTTGATCTTAAAGAATAGCCCCAGATGTCAATGCTTAAAGCAAGAACTTCTCCCAAGGAAATGGTTTACGAGTCCTCGGAGTTCAATGACCCCATTTGACAATACCAATAAAACCATTAAAATTATCTTTATACCAAAACTATTTATATTTTATCATCTTATCAAGATTTTTTTTTTTTTTTGGGGGGGGGGTTAATTTCTTTAAGCCAAAACAGTTTGTGAAAAAGTTATCTCCTCTTTACAGACTTATTCAACATAACTTAGTGCTGATTGCAATCATGCCAATAGTTTACTGCATGACGCGTGCAAGAGTATAGAAGAAGATTTTTAAAGACTGCATTAATTTTAGTGGTTTTGGCCCCACCCCTCAGGCCCCGGGGGGGGGGGGGACAGGGACCATGAAATTAAAAATTTTTGTTCCCCTTTTCCTATAGACGGTTTGTGCCAAATTTCGTTGAAATTGGTTTAGTGGTTGAAGAGAAGAAGCTGAAAATGTTCAAATGTTAACGGACAACGCACGACGCACATCGCACGACGCCGGACGAAAACAGATAGCAAAAGGTCACCTGAGTTTACTGAGGTGACCTAAAAATATTTAGAGGTATCAGACATCATTGAGTCGCCAGACTCCAAAGGCAGGGAGCTGCTCATCGAGTTCCTCGAGTGCTTCAGCAGTGTGACATGCAAACATGAGGGGAGGGTGTGGGCCTGACCCCCCCCCCACACACACAGACTCTGTACTCACAGCAAACTATGTCGAGGTGTCAGCGTGAAAAAGGTCAATGTATGTATATTGTTAAAATTAGTTTTCGTTCCCTAAAAGTCAGTAGTTACATGAACTCACAACTTGTAAATTGTACAAGTCGATTATAATTTAATAAATTTACACAATTTATGCCCCAATGTAATACTTGCAGAGTGTAACAAACAAGTTTTTTTTTTAATTTTTCACATTTTTATAGACTTAAAAATTTCATACCACACATCTTTAGAGGTGCATAAGCAGCATTCATTACACATCTACTTGCAATATATTGGTTTATTGTGAAAAAATGATTGAAACATTTGAATAATCGTAAACGATATCATTTATCTCTATATTCTAATAAATTTTAGGAGACTGACGAAGATATGCACTTTAAAGGGGAGTCGGAGTCCCTGGAACCCCATGAGTAAGTTTATTTTTCATTCTGATTTAAATGGAAATTTAGTTGCAAATTCTATTTTTCTACTGATTAACATATTTTTCACACCAATTTGCTTTTAGTTCGATCTTAAAGAATAGCCCCAGATGTCAATGCTTAAAGCAAGAACTTCTCCCAAGGAAATGGTTTAGGAGTCCTTGGAGTTCAATGACCCCATTTGACAATACCAATAAAACCATTAAAATCATCTTTATACCAAAATTATTTATATTTATTATCTTCTTATCAAGATTTTTTTTTGGGGGGGGGGGGGGGGGGGGTTAATTTCTTTAAGCCAAAACAGTTTGTGAAGATGTTCTTCCAAATCCTAACAATTTTTTAATTTGAATATAAACTGAAGTTATCTCCCCTTGACAGACTTATTCAACATAACTCAATCAAGGGTGAGAACTTTTCATAACTTTCAAAAAGTCAAAGAGGGTTCATAGAAGGCTAAAAAGCATATAGGAAAAATGGAGAATTATGCATTTGACTGGAGAGAGTTCCTAAAATAAATTCAGACTTTGGCACCAGGATCATATCAGTTACATAGAAGTATTTAGCATTTAAGTTCATAACACCCAAGAATGCCCGCCAAGTTCTTCAAATGTTTGCACGGATAAATGGTGTCAACATTGACAAATTTAATCCTAGTCGAAGGGTGAGTAGACCTCTTCCATGCAGCGAGTACGTAGAGCCAAACAGAAACTTCTTAAAAGTATCCATCCCAACCCCAAGAACAACAAGAGCTATTCGACAGGGGGTTCTCATAAAATTAGGTTACAAAGAGCTCTACATTGGTGAGAAAACTGCCCAAAAAATGTCTACCATACAAACAAAATAGATTCTTCTGGTGCTCTTGTGGATTCCGGTGTTGAGGTTTATGGGCGATTGAGGGAGAGTATGACTGAAAGTCACAAAGATTTTCAGAGAAAAATAGGGGAAAACATGACATCTTCTGAGCCTGAGACCATATACGAGAAGTTTAAAGAATAAATGCCAGTGCCACAAAACAATGCTTATGAGACGTTAAAAGAAATGGGGAGAACAAGGCATCTAAAAGTCTGACATGATTATTCAGACATCCTAAACCATAGCTACATCATCATCATGATGGGGGGGACAGGGACCATGAAATTAAAAATTTTTGTTCCCCTTTTCCTATAGACGGTTTGTGCCAAATTTCGTTGAAATTGGTTTAGTGGTTGAGAGAAGAAGCTGAAAATGTTCAAATGTTAACGGACAACGCACGACGCACATCGCACGACGCCGGACGAAAACAGATACAGTACCCGCATCGTTATTCTTTACAGGATACACGATACGATAGGATACACGCACGATACGATAGGATACACGCACGATACGATAGGATACACGCACGATAGGACAGGATACACGCACGATAGGATAAACGCAAAACACGATAAACGCAAAACACGATACACGCAAAACACGATAAACGCAAAACACGATAGACCTGATAAACGATCTTCACGATAGGATAAACGCAAAACCTGATAGGATTGTTTCAAAATGCGGAACGGTTTCTGACAAGACGAAAAGATTATTTTGAATTAAATTGAAAGATTAAAGATTATTTAAATCATATTTTAATTTGAATACTTGCAGAGCTTCAAATCTAAACTATAAAGTACATTTAATTAGTAAAAAAAGAACCTGAGTTTTCTGTGGTAATTTTACAAAAGTTGTTTATTTATATATATAAAAAATTGACTTTGATTTAATGGATTTTTATGAAATGGAGACTGTATTTTTTTTTTTTAATTTCTTCTCAAGGGTGTGAATTTTGAAACTCTATCAACAGATTTATTATTTATGAAAAATATACATTTTAATTTTCTATCTAATTAATTTATCTACAAGTACCAAGCTATTTCACGGAAGAAATTTACGCAATAAATTAAGTATTTGTGTTTAATGTCTGAAGCTTACAATCTGCGATGTATCCAAATATCGCAATTAAATATTAATATCTTAGAAAAAAATACAAGTAGAAGACCGGCCGTAAGAAAGGTTTAAAGAAAACGGCTTTAACAAAATTAATAAATTTAACATGATTGATCTATCCAGAACGAAACAGTTCAAGCAAATTAAATTTCCTAATAGAAATCTAAATAATTGTTAAAATGATGGCGCTCTGCATTAATTCATGTAAACTGTGTCATGAGAATATGAATCTGCTACAACTGCACATGTATATGTACGTTTACGCTAAGCTTGACTTACACACATGTAACCATTTATATATCAGATACTTCAAACCTCGTATTTATTATCGAACATTGAATGGTTAAATGCTTTCTTCTTTACAATACAAAACAGAAAAATTAACAAATATTAAAAGAGTGAAATGCGACTTTTCCGACTAAATAATTATAAATCACTGCCATTAAACTCTGTGTGTACTGTTTCTAATAATAACAAAAAATAGGTTTAATTCGGCAATGAATTATTAAACCTTAAAAATCATTTTACACTGACCCGGTAATCTCATATTAGGCATATTCGAAGGGCGGTATGTTGAAAGTCCGCAATCAATTTAAAATTAGATAAACAAGAGCTAACCAAATAGCCAAATATAATATTGAATTCTTAAATAAAGTTATATACGTATGGAATAAAATCGATCAATACTATAAATTGATTCGGTGTATTTATTAGTATTGCATGATCACGGCGGAATCAGACGACTTCTTTTGTTTTATTTTTATAGTAAGATATCGTTAAAAAAATAATGCGAGCTAATTTTCATAGTTTAGAATGTTAGAAATATTTCATCCGTTTCTACGATCAATGAGATTGTTTCCTAGAATTAATTTTGTCCGTATTACGAAGAAAACCCGATGACCCGAAAGTGCATGTACCATAAGTGCAGTATATTTGTTAAGTTTATTAAAAGACTTATTTACATAAAGTTAATGGAAACATTGTACGATATGAAAAAAATCAACGAAGTGAGTTTAGGGACTTCATTTCATTAAATTGATTTATTTGAATTTTCATTTAACATTCAAGCAATAAGATTTTTTTTAAATCCATAAATTGCACAATTATTAAATATATTTTGAATTAAATCTTTGATAAGATGTTCACACAAATTAGGAACAAAAGTAGATGCGTTTCATTAGAACCAGGTAGTATTCTAGGTTACTAATTGACTCCAGGTGAGAAATCAGTACAGGCATGTTGACAGTGATCACACACACGGGCCGAATTGTCAGTTAGTGGAGAAGGGGGAGGGGTGGTTGACAGCACAGGAAGACAGTGTGCTAATTAAAGAGCTGCACATACGTGTCAGTTTTCTGGTAAGGAATGGTCTTCGATTTATTTTGATTTTTGGCATCCCAATGGATTATATTTTGAGTTATTTCCAGGCCGAAAAGGTAAGCTGTTAAAAACACTTCATGTTTTTCCCTGTATATATCATTTTTATGTTATCTAATGCCAGATAAAATTAATGAAAATCTTCTATTTTTTAGTAACAGCCATGGTGTGATAAATTGGGTAGAATATTTTCATGCATTATATTTTATAATTTTGATTTTTTTAAATTAATTTAGACATATGTCAAGGAATTTATAATTAGTTTTAAAAAATAAATTTACAATTTGAACGTATACGGCCATAATCGTTGTTAAAATCATCTGGATCATTGTCTTATGTTTTATTATATTTGTAACATCAAGACTTTAAATAATTGTGCATGCATGCAGATAAGAGGCGTAAACATATTACTAACGTTATCAGACGATAAACAAGGAAAAACAGAATATTGCATGAAAAAAAGATACATATCAATATCCTGCTTAATATTTATTTATTTGCTTTTTGTGTACGCGAAAATCGTATCTTACCAAAAATCTTTCTCCGATAACTCCGATTCATTTGAGAAAATATTAATAGTATTTAATTTTTACAAAATAAATCATACAATTCGATAAATTATTTTTTAAAGAAATAGACCAGGTGATCGATCTACTTATAATTTCTTTTCCGAAAAATACAGTAACTGTTTAAATTTTGACAATTAATCACTTTCTGCTTTACCATGATATAATTATTTTATTTATTTATTGATTTATTGATTTATTTATTTATTTATTTATTTACTTATTTATTTATTTATTAATAAATCAATTTATTCATTCATGAAATAAGCTATTAATTATTTTTTCCGTCTACGCTTTAATATTTCTTATATTGATAAAAAAGACAGGGATAAATCTTTATTTTCTCTTTTGGTTGAATTAATCTTATTTTTATTAACAAAACGAAAAAGAAACTCGGAAGAGCTCAGTAGTTTCTTTATATAGTAAAGATAAATAGAGAGGGTTTCCGAATATACACGATAAACGCAAAACACGATACACGATAGAACCTGATAAACGATCTACACGATAAACGCAAAACACGATAAACGCAAAACACGATAGAAAACGCAAAACCTGATAAACGGAAAACACGATACGATAGGATTCGATAGGATACACGCACGATACGATAGGATACACGCACGATACGATAGGATACACGCACGATAGAACACGATAGAATTGTAAAGAATAACGATGCGGGTACTGTAGCAAAAGGTCACCTGAGTTTACTGAGGTGACCTAAAAATATTTAGAGGTATCAGACATCATTGAGTCGCCAGACTCCAAAGGCAGGGAGCTGCTCATCGAGTTCCTCGAGTGCTTCAGCAGTGTGACGTGCAAACTATGAGGGGAGGGTGTGGGCCTGACCCCCCCACACACACACAGACTCTGTACTCACAGCAAACTATGTCGAGGTGTCAGCGTGAAAAAGGTCAATGTATGTATATTGTTAAAATTAGTTTTCGTTCCCTAAAAGTCAGTAGTTACATGAACTCACAACTTGTAAATTGTACAAGTCGATTATAATTTAATAAATTTACACAATTTATGCCCCAATGTAATACTTGCAGAGTGTAACAAACAAGTTTTTTTTTTAATTTTTCACATTTTTATAGACTTAAAAATTTCATACCACACATCTTTAGAGGTGCATAAGCAGCATTCATTACACATCTACTTGCAATATATTGGTTTATTGTGAAAAAATGATTGAAACATTTGAATAATCGTAAACGATATCATTTATCTCTATATTCTAATAAATTTTAGGAGACTGACGAAGATATGCACTTTAAGGGGAGTTGGAGTCCCTGGAACCCCATGAGTAAGTTTATTTTTCATTCTGATTTAAATGGAAATTTAGTTGCAAATTCTATTTTTCTACTGATTAACATATTTTTCACACCAATTTGCTTTTAGTTCGATCTTAAAGAATAGCCCCAGATGTCAATGCTTAAAGCAAGAACTTCTCCCAAGGAAATGGTTTAGGAGTCCTTGGAGTTCAATGACCCCATTTGACAATACCAATAAAACCATTAAAATCATCTTTATACCAAAATTATTTATATTTATTATCTTCTTATCAAGATTTTTTTTTTTTGGGGGGGGGGGGTTAATTTCTTTAAGCCAAAACAGTTTGTGAAGATTTTATTCCAAAACCTAACAATTTTTTAATTTGAATATAAACTGAAATTATCTCCCCTTGACAGACTTATTCAACATAACTCAATCAAGGGTGAGAACTTTTCATAACTTTCAAAAAGTCAAAGAGGGTTCATAGAAGGCTAAAAAGCATATAGGAAAAATGGAGAATTATGCATTTGACTGGAGAGAGTTCCTAAAATAAATTCAGACTTTGGCACCAGGATCATATCAGTTACATAGAAGTATTTAGCATTTAAGTTCATAACACCCAAGAATGCCCGCCAAGTTCTTCAAATGTTTGCACGGATAAATGGTGTCAACATTGACAAATTTAATCCTAGTCGAAGGGTCAAGATACCTCTTCCATGCAGCGAGTACGTAGAGCCAAACAGAAACTTCTTAAAAAGTATCCATCCCAACCCCAAGAACAACAAGAGCTATTCGACAGGGGGTTCTCATAAAATTAGGTAACAAAGAGCTCTACATTGGTGAGAAAACTGCCCAAAAAATGTCTACCATACAAACAAAATAGATTCTTCTGGTGCTCTTGTGGATTCCGGTGTTGAGGTTTATGGGCGATTGAGGGAGAGTATGACTGAAAGTCACAAAGATTTTCAGAGAAAAATAGGGAAAACATGACATCTTCTGAGCCTGAGACCATATACGAGAAGTTTAAAGAATAAATGCCAGTGCCACAAAACAATGCTTATGAGACGTTAAAAGAAATGGGGAGAACAAGGCATCTAAAAGTCTGACATGATTATTCAGACATCCTAAACCATAGCTACATCATCATCATGATCAGCACGTTATGATACTGCTGCATTTCCAACAAACGAAGAATTCAAGAAAGAGTATCCACCTACAGATGTGCAAGCAATGTTTGAGATGCCATTCCTCTACATCCTAGGCCATTAGTGACATAGATCAGATCTCCTATATATCGACAAGAACTGAAGATCTGGAGAGTCTGAGGCAACCGATAGAAGAAATTAAGTTATTTGCTGGGGATGGCCTAGAGCAGGTGGGATCATTTTTCGCTGCCCTATGAATAGACTGCACGCAAAATTTTCTAGAACCTATTCATCTTTTGATAGAAGCAGCCTGGTATTACAGGACGTTTTGTTCATCAAATGTTACTTTGAGAGAAATAGTCTGGCCCAGTGTTCCCGTTTTTCTCAGATGTCCCATACCACTACTGCTGTACACTGGGCGTCCATCATCCGAAAGTATTCAAGGGATATTCCCACAACACCCACTGACATCGCAAATTTCAAGGCACTGTGGAAACCGACGAGTCTCTTTTTGGCAGGGGCGTTAAGGTTCCAAAAGGCAACCCAAATCTTTGCTTGAAGTGAGTAACCTCCCTTTCAACTGTTTAATTCCAGTATTTTGTTTTTAAGAAACAAGTGTAAAGTATGCATTTTCGTTTTTAGCCAGACTTTGTTACAGCAGAAATTTTTGTTTTATTTTAAGATATGAATATTTGGCATGGTCGAACGGGATACAAACAGTATCATCTTGTATCCTGTGTCAGACAGAAGTGAGGAGACCCTGCTTTCAATTATCGTGAAACATGTAGAGAACGGTGCCAAGATATAAAGTGACGGTTGGTCGGCATACTTCCCTCTTAATGAACTATACAACGCAACTGTTTGACACGTGGACAGGGTTGGCGGAGGCATCTTCCTCCTCTGACTCCATACCAACCTTACAGGGAGCTGCTTTCTTTGAACTAAAGGAGAGACATGCGAGGCAATCGGACAGTTTTTTATCTTCTTATACATGATCTGTTTTCTGAAACAGACTTGTCAACTGCGAAGGGGACAAAACCGTAATAGAAGGTGGTCATTCTTCTAAAATAAGAACATATACATCAATGCAATACCTGTCCAAGATCATAGTACACGTACTTATAAATTTAAATTTTGTTTGTTATTTTATTATTTAAATGATGCACGCTATATAATAAATTGGATGTAGTTAAGCCATGTTCACAAATTTTATTTAACATTTATATACACAGCTTGTGTAATATTAATAAAAAAAAATTGCATTTTTTTCAATAACCAA
>NW_026940763.1:0-126634 GCF_032062105.1 Saccostrea cuccullata
GTTATGCATAAATGCCTTCATCATGCAAGCTAATCTCTTAATCACACCATGAAACAAAAAAGACGGTTATTCATTAATTGACAGCTTAAACAGTGATATACTTGTAAATTTAATCGTATGTTTACTCTTTACTGAAAAAAGTAACAAATGTATTAAGTACCAAATACTACAATTTTAGTGCTACTGGAGATTCTCAAAAAGACATTTAGAACACAATCAAAGAATAGCTAAGGTATGCCAAGGACAGGGATGGGGGAGGAAGAAACGGACAGAGAAGAAAAGAAGGGGAAGGAGGAGACTCGGGAGAGAGATGATATATTTTAGTAGAGGGATCAGATGGAAAGTGGCAGTGCCTAGCTTTTTCTGTTATATACTGTGACAAATCTGTAGTTCTACCCTTTTCTGTATCTGTTTGTCGGTTACAAACACGATGCAGATGCCAGGAACATTTTTTTTGTGTAAGTAAACAAAATGACGGGATTCATTTTAGTATTATTTTAAGAACAGGGGGGCTTTGTTTCTTTGTTGGACCTGCTTATTGATACCTGCAATTTACTGAACTTGTGCATAAATTTACATCAGAGGGGGGGTATACAGTCATGTAATCCTACATGTATCGCTTGAAGTGAGCATCAACTTTTATTTCTTTATTAATGTTTTCTTCATGCACTGAGCAATAAAATACTAGTATGTTATAATATAATTTTATATTTTGATTTCTTTTTCCTCAGTTTATAATTAATGCTATGAGATATATATTGAGAATATGTATTAAACTATTAATCTAGCATATATAGATAGTATTAAAGGGCTTTTACCATTAAACTGTACTACAAAACTAGTATAACCTTAATATATGTATTTGTTTGTCAATTTTGAGGACAAATGGCCAACCAGTGAAGAGCAAATGAGTTGTCATGATAGAGAGCCAATAAGATACAAACCAACGTTGGCCCAAAAATGATGTTTGCCTAATATTGAAAGAATAAGTGGGCCAACAAAAAAATGACGTTTGCCCAATATTGAAATAATACATTGGCCCAACAGTGGCCCAATATTAACTGTTACATTGGCCCAACAATAAGCCAACAAGTTGGTTTGATTAAGGGCCGATGAGCAAATTACCGATGGCCCAATGTTGAATACAAACGGTGGCCCAACATAAGGAGCATTGTTGGCCCAACAAAGGTCCAATAACATCCTGCTATCTGGGTACAGTCATTTGTTTTTGGAAGTTAATAAGTTGTTTTTCTCAAGGAACATCTATAAGATAACTTCCTAGAATAAATAATTTCCAAGTACATTGATAATCGATAATGTTCAACAGCATGACTTTAAATTGGAGAATAAATTATCTTTCAGGCATGTGTTTGTGTCGTAAATACATTACGTAACACACATTACACTAATTCATTCTGCTTCTCCTTCACAATTTAAAAATAAACAGGTATTAATTCAATTATTTCTGGCATCCTCGTTTTAGGCGTTTTCGTTGCAATTACTGCAACAAGCACAAATGCATAACAGGGTAATGTTTCTTTTTTCTCAATGATAACCGTTCTGTATGATTTAACAGGAGAATATTTTAAGAAGGTTTAACTGTGCATTCAACAAGAAAGTTGGGAATTTCTACAGTTCATACGTCTTTGTCAACTAACGATCATTTACATACGTAACTTTATACACTATAAACTAAACAATCCTCATACCAATATGTCGTTTAGGTATATACAGTGCGCGATATACAGTCTAATCCGACACCTGAATAATCCGACACACTGTGAATTCCGACGTTAAATTTCATTCCCAATTTAATATCTTCCTTGTTTTTGATACTTTGCAATCCGACACCCTGTCTATTCCGACACAAAATTTGTCTCCCAGTGCATGTCGGATTAGACAGGTTTCACTGTATTTTCTTTTTTTTTTTGGATACAGTGCTTTTATAGTGTATTCTACCTTTTAATTCAGAAACCATTATTATTCATTGTTCTTTTAACAATCACCACTGTTTACTATTTCTGCATCCCTAAGTTAGATGACAGCAGATGGAAAGTGTGTCCACATTGCTCTTTTTATTATCTTTTACATATAAAAAAAATCATATAAAAGCCATGGAAAGCAATGGAAAGGTCGCCTTAAGATTAAATACCAGTAAACATATCCACTAAAAATAAATAAAATTATACTTTACGAAGAACTTTACGTAAATGTAGTAAGGAAACTTTTTTCAGATCTAGAGAGTGTGCCTAACCGCGAAATTTTCTTTCAACAATCTGCAACTCCACAGTCCTTAATGACATTGTTATTATTAAAATAAAATTGTAAGCTTAGATTTATTTGTTGTATTGGATTTTGTATTACAAATAATTTTGTTGCATTCTACGTATATACCTGTATTCTTTGTTTAAATGCTACATTCTCAGTAATTTTGCTCTTATTTAAATAAAATACCGTTGTATTACTGTTCTGAGTAACATTGTTGTATCTAAATACACTTTTTGGTATTCTTGAATAACATTTTTTGTGTTCTGTGCGATACGTACGCCATGGTGATTTTTTAAATGATGCCTAAAAACGTCCCAAGGTAGAAGCATGGTTTCTTCCGAAAGATGGCCTGAAAATGGTTGCACTTCTAGGTTGTCAACTGATATTTCCCGTGGGATACAGAATGGAGTATTTAAGCTGAAATGAAAATGAGGTAAGTTACTGACAAACAAGTTGCTGAACCAATATTATAGCAGTTTTGTTTAAAGTCATCATTTAGAAGGTTCGATAAAATAACCTTGGCAGGAAATACAATATATCAATGAGTCAAATGCTGTCTAACGTTTCTCACACTAATTGTTTGTTCATTATACACACACTGAATTGTCAACTGATTTCTCCGTTATTTCCCGATCATCACAAGGATCACACTGCGGATGTGACCCTTCGGCATGGGATCCTCACTTCCCCTTGGCACCTGATCCCACCTCTGATGTTTAAGAGGTCCGTGTTTAATTGCTCCACTTCTACATTTTATTGTTAAATGGGCCTTTGAGTCCGAATACTGTACGTTATCTCAAAAAATTTCATTTCGTTACCGAGCATATATGTAACAAATGAAGTAAAGAAAAGTGGTCCTTTTAAATGTAATTTTAACAATATTTATATAAAGAATTCTTTATGAAATATACATATTAATGAAAACAATCATTGATGTAAAAATTTGAAGAAAAACTTTGTGATGTATATTGTAAAAATATATACACTCCTTAAATGACCCCTTTAAGTTTAAGGAAACAAAGTTTGCCAACTACACGATTTTACTTCCTGTTTAGTGCACTTTATAGGAAATAAGCACATTTTTAAAATAATAGAAGTTAACACACCTATATTTAATTTAATATATAATGTTTTTTTAATTAGAAAGAATCAAATGGATAATTACATAAGCAAGAGATAAAAAAAAAACTTTTAAGTGCTTTAATTCAAGGCAAATGAAATATAAAAGTAAAGAATAAAAATGACATAAAAATCGAAAAAAATCTTTTAAGAACTTATCTATCAGCTTTGTTAATATTCTCAAAAACATTATTTTTAAAAGAAAACATGTATGTTGTTTTCTTTTGAAATATTTATTTGCTTAATAAATCTATTAAATTCAGATTAAAATTATATCAAACTAATTAAAACTTACCCCACTAAGTCAGTTGCTAACAATCCCTTATTACAACTGATTTTCCTCTGCGCCCTTCACTCAATACAATATTAATCAAATTTTTCCGGAATTTTTCGAGCTACATAGAAAGACGCACGTATGCAGACGACATGATCGATCCCCGTCACCTTGAGCCAAGTTCAGATTGATCGCGCGGGGGATGATAGTTCGCTATATAATAAAATACAGCGTCACGATAAGGAGTTGTTTGTTTATACGTTGAAAATGCATCCGGTTTCTAAAATTTATCTAGCTTCTTACAACAGGAAAGTTGTGTTTTAGGGCAACTAAGAGATGCATCGCTTTGTTTTTATTTGTTCATGATCGCATTATTTACATAGCGGATATATGAAATATATTGGATTTCCCCAAATAACTGTATCTGCGTGTATAATTGGTTAATATATTTCAATTTTTATGTAATGGTGTGTAACTTTTAAGTAAATATTAAAGTTGTCATTGAACATAAAGAATCAATAACATATATTAATAAATAAGTAAGACAAAAAATATTCCTTAATTCATCTAGTATCTAGTTGGGTAACAGTTGACAAACTGACAGTAAATAGAACAAAACCAGACTTCTTCTTTAAATTGTATCAAAATTAACAAAACATAACCATCTAAACTTTTTTCATACATTTTAACAAATGATTGATATATTTTCTCTAAGATTTTATTGCATTGCTTGAGTATTCTGTGCCTTACGTTAAAAATTCCTATTTTTCACCTTTCAATATCACATTTAAAAAACACACACACAGAAAATGAATTACTTAAAAACATTTAATATGCTATAAAAACTTTCAGTTTTAACTTAAATGTACGATATTTTTTTTTTATTCAAAATGATAAAATTGCTTTCATCTAAAATTTGGTTTTGATCGTGCATGAACATAAATGAGAGAAAAATCGTTTGGAAATTCTATACATTGATCCGCTCATGATAATTTATTTACTTAATTGTTGAATAATATACCTGCATCTTATTTTAACTTAATACACCGTGGGGATTCTAATACACGAGAAGCCGTATACGTGTCAAACTGCAAGGTGTTGTGTTTTAAAAGATCAAAAAGTAAACAATATAATCAGTTTAATCATTCATGTAAGGATATCAAATCCCAGAATGATAAATATCTAAAAAGAGGTTTAACAAAGTCGTGTACGAGGTGGTTGTACGTGAGAGCTAAGGTGTATCTGCCCCTTCTATGATTTCTTCTCAACTCACAAACATTTAATATAAGGATAATTACTTGAAAAATAATCAATAAATGTACGTACCTGTTCTACATTTTCTTATTCAGATTCACTTTACGTGAATTGCAAAGGAATTGGTGGGAACCAGGGGTAAACGATTTTCCCTTACTTTTTGTAATTTATCGTCAAAAATATTACTGAGTTGAACAAAATTTGTATAAAAGTTATGAATTTTAATTAAATTGTAAAAGAAAAATGGAAAGAAAGAAAGGTAAAGAAATCGTAAATTTTTTGCATAAACGGATTTTCGAAGCAGGCTTATATTTCAGATTAATATGTCCTAAAACATTAAATCTTTTATCAATTAGAACATTAAAAGATACAGATTTTCTTAACGGGAAAACAATAATTTTCAGTTTCATTAGTTACGAAAAGACCTTCCTTACATGTAAGTTTGTATATATATTCTTATTTCAAAATAAATATTAATTTGTAAGAAGCAAGAGAGATTAACAATCATAAGAGCCTTTTTTACTTCAAAAAATAGTTTTGATAATGTGTATTTTACTTGAAAATATTTTTTATTGTAACTTTACTCTAAGGAAATATACATTAGAAATATTCATGATTTATTTGTTCGTTTTAAGAGGTATCGACGTGAATTTTTTATGTTCTATCTAAAGCTACAGGACTTAAGGAAGATAAAGTTCTCATTAATGGAAGAAAATGTTTGCTAAAGATCAAAAGTTTTATTTGAATAAAGAAAAACTAAAATTTCTAAGCAAATTGTTTAAAAATTTTCTAAATTGAAAATTTTGATTTCAAATGTATGTATTCAAATGTATTTCGTATTTAATAGGACATATATAGTTGGCACCTTTGAATATAAAGTTGTCGTGTCTTTACATTTCAGTCCGATATTTTTTTAATAGTTGGATGAAATAAAGAATAAAATTCCTATTTTTAGTACAATGTTTTGTAGCTAAGCATATTGAAAAAAATAAACTTTTTTCCAAGGATTAATTAAATGCAATTTGACTCAATCCAAATGATGTATCTGGAACTCCTGGGAAGGAAAATCATTTCTTTATCGTTAGTTCCATTGATCTGATAATTGGATTAACATTTCTCGCTTCAAAGTCATTAACATGCAATGGATATAATCCATTCGATGTCAAGTAGAAATGTGCGAGTTGTAGTTATCCTTCTTAGTTTACGTACTTACCGAACATCGGGCTAGTTGTTTTCTTCTGAGTCATATTTAGTCATTTTGAATTTCAATTCTAGTATTTCCTTTGTCCTTTCCTCTCTTTGTCTCAGAAAAAATCAAAATACATGTTCTTTCTTTTTTTACAATTTACTTTTTTAATGACCAAATCATCACAAGATTTTCAGAGCTGATAGAATACAAAAGGCGCATTGGCCACATCGCAGAAATTAGAATATATTAAGCTGTTTTTATTTTGTTTCCTAGGTATGGTTGGATAGAGTTTCTACTTCAATAATTACATAAAACAAGAAAGACATGTTGCACTTTACTTCCCGATTAGACATAATGAATTATTATCTGATGATTTTTTTCACAATGTACAGTAAAAAAGATATAAATTGATTTGAGAGAAAAATTCAATATACATACATCATGAATGTTTTATAATAGAAAGGAATCTTTAGATGTCCCATAAACACTTGCTTATCTAATTCATGTCCATATGATCTTCATATATTTACATCCACTGAATATTTTCTCCTTTATTTCTTAAGAAAACCCATTGCGTTATTCACTGCATGAACTACATTAGGCATGTCGCCTGTACAGATTTCTTGATCAGTGGCTGTTCCATCAATGAAACGTATAAAGACGTTCACATCATTAATACAATAGTTAATCTTTTTAAACCTACTTTAAATGATTATTTGAAAAGATATAAATATAAACAATAAAATGTCTTTCTTTGTTTGTTATTACTGGAATTAACGGAAGCAGCTGTTGCATAAAAAATACATAACCCGCGTAAGCGGGTTATGTAAATTTTTTCTGCAATAGCTGCGACAAAGAAAGCATTTTATTGTTTAAATTTAAGTTTCTTATTAGGATCATCTAAATGCATATAAGAATCATATGTTTTATACTTGCTTGTGCATGAAGATATTTTTTAAACTTTATCTTTCCTTCTTTTATACATCCATACTTACACAGGGAGAAGTGGCTCGCATGATTTTCATGCGATTGCCTTTTCGCATGAATTTCGTGCGAAAATCATATAAAAACCATGCGAATATTTCCACATGCGAATTTCATGCGAATGTCCTCATATAATATTTATGCGAAATTCATGCGATTTTCATGTGACTGAAATTTCGCATGATATTCATGCGAATTCCAAATTATCAGTTTTTCATGTAAAAATCGTGCGAAATTCGCATAAATATTATGCGATATTCATATACACAAGAGAAAAGCAATGAACAAAGAAATTGAACATTTCAATATTTATTTAGGTTTTTCTGCCACATCAAGTGATAAAAATTGCCAGTCTCTGATATCATATTGCATGGATGTTCCTGGGTAATCCATTGACTTTAATGATTGTTGTGTTTACAGGCAGTTTTTCAGTACATCTTTCTTTCAGTCTTGTGTCCTGACAAGTGTTTCCTACAAAGATTATTAATTAATTAATTATTTAATTATTATATTAATTATTATAAAATACTATTACCCATACTAATATTCCAATTGTTTAGGTCAAAGGGACCAATTCCTAGATTAGAATGACATTAAATACAATAAATTCAATGATATCACTTGAAAAGTCCATGTTTTGGCAACTTGAATAACTGAGTACTGTATAATCCCTATTAACCACCCCTGCCCCTATAAGGGCCCCCTATTTGTTTTTCAATTGTCAGGAAATAAGGGCCCCCAGTACAGTGATTAAAATCATCTAGAATCATATAAAAAAAATGAAAGTGAAAAGAAAACTTGTCTATTAACCGATTTCTTAGTGGAAAATGAATATTAATTTAGCATTTGGTTGAATTATCTTCACTTTCAGTAAAGTTAGAAATTATTTTAGTGGTTCTTTGTATTCATTTTTTATTTTCAAAGGATTTTTTAAGTTAAAATATGACATTAAATATCATAAAGACTATACCAAAATAACCGCCCACTTTTTGCAATTTTCTAAGGCCCGGGGCGGTTAATAGGGATTATACGGTATGTTAAATGGTACTATAGTTTAGAGCGAAACAGAAAAGACCATGTGTTTAACAGATTCATAACTGCATATTAGACTTTAGAGGGATGTGTCAGACACCATACAGTGTGTTATTGACCTAGCGAATCTATATATCGGGCTGCTATTGAACCATAAATGAGATAAAAATTTTCATTTTAATTGTGATGTTCCAATTGGATGACAATAAACATGTAATTGATGAATTTTTAATATATTACAGACAACAGTAAAATACTGAAAAGATTGATTTTTTTAAAATCTGCACAGAATAATTAGAATACCTCAACTGTGAATAAATCAAATGCAATGGGAATATATAGTTACACTTTTTTTGCATGGACCTCAAATTAATCCCCTAGAAGATTGAACCTTTTGTTTGACCTATGTCTAAATTATTTTATGGGATACACTTGGTCTATAAAAGTTGTGTTTACATGTGTCAGAACAAAAACACTGTCTGTGTGTTGTGTTCTGACACATATGTAGAAACTTGTAATGACAATTAGTTTAAATAAAAATAACCTTAAATTACTTACTCAAAATTTAGTAAACCTTCATATAGATGTCACTAAGCATAAAAAGGACCAGTCGATTCACCTGACTGCGTTACGTAGAACCTGAAATGAGAACGCAATCCGAATTTACTCTGAAAGATTTCGTTGCAAGTTGAATTATCAATAAAAATGTGCATTATAACCACAAAATATGACAAAAAATCAACAAAGCATACATATTTACCATTGTTTCAAAGAAGTATATCACAATCAGCCAAAAGGAAAGTCTAGAACAAACCATAGAAAGGAGCTCTTGCTGACTCGGATTTTTTTTTTCTGTAACAGGAAGTGCAGGTAGAACCTGGCTAATCGGTTTCGTATTCATCCAAGAATCGGGAAATACCTTAATCTTTGTAATATTAGTCGTTCAAATTTTTATCTTAAAAATGCATCTCCACTTCAAAGACGAACGCAGATGACTAAGTGATATAAATTTACTTTATGGAACCAAAGCTAGTTCTTTTATGGAATGCCGTACGTCACAAATTACGTCATCATGCGACTTAGAAAGCAGAAAGAAAGAAAGAAAGAGCAGAATGTTTTCAACTCCATATTTTCTGTAAGTTTGTAAGATTCTCATCTTCTTTTTATATCAGACGGATGTAATAACTTTATTTGGGAATATTTGTTGACAGCTTAATAACAGATATGAGATTCAAGTGGATCTAACATTATCTATGGTAACGCATAACGTTATGTGTTGAAAATGAAAGATGGGCCTAGTACAGGTTCTCTGCTTTTCTTACAATATTATTGGTCTATTGATAGGCCTAATGTTTTAATGTGTTTTTAATTCCTGTTGCATTGGGATCTAGTATATAAAATTAAACTGCAGCAATCAAATAACACACGTAGCATTTGGGGGGGGGGGGGGGGTTGTAGATAGAATGTTGATGTTCTATTGTTAAAATGATAAAAATTAATGTCCTACGTACCCGGTGAGGGCTTAAGATTATTCTAACTACGGTGGTAAATTGCAACCCTCCCTTTTGGATTTGCAAAAAAAAAAAAAAAAGGAATAAGAAGAATTAAGTTCCAAATTTTTGTTTGTTTGTGTTTTTACCATAGAAAATGTTCAGTAAAAAGCTAATGTTGTAGGATAGGATTCTCAGGTTCTGAGATCAATATTTTCCTTTCTTTTTCAAAAACTTTTCAGGTAATCCATACAAATATTTTTTCCTAGTTTTATATCAACCTCCTCCTTTAAAAACCATACCCCACCCGGTATCCTATTGAGTTATTTAACTACATGCAGGTGTAAAATGTACATTATAATACCCCCCCCCCCCTTTGAAAAAATCCTTCCACCCCTCAACAAAAAAAAAATACCCCACTGTCCTGTCCACAAGTACCTGTGCATGTGCATTCCAAAATGTATGCAGATATAAAGAGGCTTACTTACATCTGGAATGCAAGACAGAAAGTCCTAGTCACTTCCCTAAAATGTACTGTACATATATTTACAAAATATTTATTAATTCGAAAATATTTATTAAATGTTGTATTCTATACTCACAGGTATAATTTGCTGGTTATAAGCAGATCTATGCACGGCACTCCATTATACCACACTGATAGCTTCTCAAAGATTATAAATATGATACATGTAAGCAGGTAAGAAAAAAAACTAAGAGAGAAATATTTTTTGCAGAGCCTGTGGTATACATTGTTTGTTATTACGTGCATGTATAACAATCAATAACAATTTTGTTATTACATGTATAACAATTTTGTTATTGCATGTACACATGTAGCAAAACCTTAACCATTCAGCTTATGTTTTGCTTATCTTTGCATTTCTTTAAATTGTAAAACATGTATATAATCTTCGTTAATTTATAGAATACATGTTTTTAATTTAAATAAAGTGACAAAGAGATAATGAACTAAATGTTAGGGGGAAACAAAATACTATAACACTACCTGACATTTTTTATTTTCTCACATGCATTCTATAACAAACTACTAACAAAACATCACAACTACTAACAAAACACTTTAACAAACTACCAGAAACACTCTAACAAACCACTAAATTTAACAAAATTTGTCAAAATACATGTAAGTATTAACAAAATATTTTTGAAACACACTAACAAACTCTAACAAATCATAAGCAACAAAAAACCACTAAATTTGAATTTTTAAAATTATAATTATAAACACCTTGTTTCACAGTATTTTGAATTCCAGGATTGACATTATTCTTCAATAGACAATAGCACACAATTCTGGGCAAACATTTAAAAACTTGAGAGATATAATTCAAAGCCACTTCTTTACAGGTCAAGGGGATTCAAGTATGTTAAATGATCAGGGCCATGCCATGATATAAGGGGTATAACAGAAATAATGAAAATAAAAATTATATGTAAAAATCTTCATTCACAAGAACCACTGTGCCAGGACAATTTTGTTTACAGATACATCCTGAATTCCTCACATAGTATACATGTCATAGTTTATTCAAATGTTTCTCTTAACCAGGGAAATTGGCCACATTGTATTTGCTTGAAAGACCTTGCACTAGATATTCAACAACCTGTTGACCCTTTGACTTTGACCTTGAAACACTTTCAAAATGCAATTTCATTTTGCAGAGTGTGCAAAACTAATGAACCTTGGAACATTAACAAAATACCATGAACTGGCAAGGCATGTTTTTACAACACTTTAACTAAGAAAATATAAAAGGATTTGTTAGGACAAAGATAGATATTGTTACTTTTTATTTGGGAAATGTTATTGAACCTACAGTACCTGACATTTTTTAGTTTCTCTGTATAGGCACAGTTACTTGTCATCACAAGGATCAGATTTCAAGTACCAGAGAGTCCTAACTCCTAATTTTCCCAATTTGTCAAAAGTACATGTAAGTATTTTATAATATTTTTTGTTAGCTCACCTGAGCCGAAGGCTCAAGTGAGCTTTTCTGATCAAAGTTTGTCCATTGTCTGTCTGTCGTCGTTGTTGTTGTCATTAACTTTTCACATTTTCGACTTCTTCTATAGAACCAGTGGGCCAAATTCAACCACACGTTGCACAAAGTATCTTTAGGTGAAGGGGATTCAAGTTAGTTCAAATGAAGGGCCATGCCATATCAAAGGGGAGATAATTCAGAAATAATGAAAATTTGATGGTATGATTTAAAAATCTTCTTCTCAAGAACCACTGTGCCAGGAAAGATGAATCTTACAGAGAAGCATCCTCAGGTAGTGTAGATTCAAGTTTATTCAAATCATGACCCCCAGGGGAGGGGCGGGTCCACAATGGCCAATCAAAATTTTACATAGAAACCCTTCGGGCTTTATGGAATTTAATCTCGTGACCAGTTATGACTAAGCTGGGAATATTTCATTGTAAACAAGGTGTTGGGGTACAGTTTATAGTCTTTGTCTGTCCGTCTGTCTCTCTGTCTGTCTGTTTGTCCTCAAAAACTTTAACCTTGCCCATAACTTTAGACCAGATGGGACTATGGCTTTCATATTTCCAAATTTGACCTCTTGACCTTGGAGTTTGACTCACTTTTACATGATAATTTTACACTTTTACTTTGGCCATATCTTTTGAACAGTAGACACCAGGACATTTATACTTCACATGTGTATTTTTTATTGAAAGACCTTTCACTGGATACCAACAACCTTGACCCTTTGACCTTGACCTTGTAGATTTCTGTACCTGTGCAAAACTTGAACCTTGGCCATAACTTTTGAACGGTAAGGGATACGGTTTTCATACTTCACATATGTAATCCTTGTGAGAAGACCCTTCATTGGATACCAAGCACTTTGACCCTTTGACCTTGACCTTTGAGTTTGACCTACTTTAAAAAACAAGCCTTGACCATATATTTCAAAGGGTTAGGGCTAGTGCTTTCATATTTTACATATTTAATTCTTGTGACAAGACCTTTTATTTGATAACAAGAACTTTGACCCTTTGACCTTGACCATGGAGTTTGACCTACTTTTAAAAGAAAATTAACCTTGGCCATAACTTCTGAAAGGTTAGGGCTAGGGCTTCCATACTCTACATAAGTAATTCTATGTGGCAAGACCTTTCATTGGATACCAATTAGTAACTTAGCCTTTAGGACTTGACCTTGGAGATTTTTGTACTTATTGAAAAAAAACTTTAATAATGGCCTGCTTTCAAATTTCACAATTGCTTTCCAGTGAGAATATCCTACTTTTGGTACCTATTAATTAAATTTGCATTTAAGAAAAGTTTAATCTTTGCTATGTTGTCATACGGGGGCATCAGTGTTTCACAAACATATCCTGTTTTTGGTCAAAATTTGTCGTAAAATTTTTCATTTTGATTTCATGCATTGTTGATCGAAACTTTAAATGCATTTTATAAAAAAAAGTACAATTGTAAAAATACCAGCTTATAAAAAATTCTTAAATTTGTGAGATTCTCAATAATATGATACATTTCAGCTAGTGACACAAGAGAAGAATGTGGAGTAAATGCCAATAAAGGCTCGACTGCAGGGGTATACCTGACTTCTCGGCAATTTCTGGTTATCACCATCCGAATGACCGATTCAGAGGAGAAGACCAACTTCAAGGTGACTCTTATGCATTGGTAAGGATTGAAATTTAATTTCATTAATATGGACACTTGAGGGATGCAAGTGTCAATTTATTGTTATTTGTTTTTAGACCTATTGCTTCTCTTTTCATCAGTTGTTGTGTGTCCCATCAGTAACAAATTATCCATTACTGACTGAACCATTATCAACCAAATTTTGCATGGTAAAAGTGCTTCTTGATAGAATGCAAACAAACTAAGTACATTTAAAGTATATACTTATAATGAGTATTAAAGAGTTCCATTTCCAAAATTGTACATTACTTTGCCCCTGGGTACCCAGTAATAGGTTCTGATGTTATAGAAGACATATAAAAAATGCAGTAATTCTTTGACAGTCATCTTTTTCTGCTCCTAGGTACTCAGCAAATAAACTTATGCATACATATATTATTTTATCCTATGTTTACGCCTTTATATATGCCTATATGACATCTTAAAGCGAGGACTGAAATGCAAGGCAAACTTAAAGGTCAAGGTCAAAAGGTCAAATTGTTAGCATCTGAAGGAAGGTTTTGTCATAAGGAATAATTTAACCTGTGAAATATGAGAATTTTAGTATTAACTGTTAAAAAGTTATGGCCTAGATTATATTTTTTAAAAGTGGGTCAAACTCTTAGGTCAAGACCAATTTTAAGGTAAAAAAAACTTATTGAATGGTCTTGTCACAATGATTACAAAATAATGTGAAGTATCAGATTGATAGCACTAACTGTTCAAAATTATTAGCCTAGGTTAAAGTTTAGGGATTTTTTTTGTAAAAGTGGATCAAACCCTAATATCAAGGTCAAGAGGTCAAATTTTATAGTACCCCGATAAAGTTCTTGTTACATGAAATACACCTGTGGAATATGAAGCCATAGCCCCACCCACTCATAAGTAATGTGTTTAAAGGTTAAATATTAAGACAGAAAGATGGACATAACAGTACAAAAACAATATAAACCCAACAATCTTTGATAACAGAGGCAAAATTAGTGCATAATATTTCCATGACGGTTTAAATAGTAAAACAGATTCAAACTTATTCCTTTAAAAAGTTGAACTTTGAAGATATAAAATTCATGACTAGTCTTAATAATATTTTTAGATTTATTTCTGTTCTTTGCTTTACAGAGATCTTTCGCTGATGGACTCAAATTGTTCAGGAAAAAATCCAGCTACCACAGCCACAGATTTCTGGCGTGTGTTCAGAAGGAACATAGATGCAATGGTAGGTAAATTTTGCTTTTAAATTCCCTTGCAACAGATACAAATTGCATCATCAGATATAGGTCAATGAAACAAAGACAATTATCTCAAGGTTTAATTGATACCTGACACAAGATTGTTTTTAAGTTTAAAGTCATTTGCAGGAAAATTGTTTTCATTTTTTGTCAATAATTTTATACTTAAGAAACATTATAATTATACTTTTAATTATGATTTATGATGTATGATTTTGAAATCATTATAATTTATGATGTATGTTTTTTAATTTTTTAAATATCATTTACAATGTAGGCAATATAAATTCAACCTTTTACCAAATTGAACTTAGGGGTGATATGAGATTGCTATATCTACTTTTGTTCATATTTTATGTTATCTTGATAAGTAGGGAAATATTGACTTTGGAAATGCAGTTGTAAAATTCATGACTGTATTTCATTTACTGGTACCCAGTATTCATTACAATTATTTTCTCTTGCAGATGAAACAATCTCCAGACAGATGGGTGGCCCTTGAGCAGAGAATGTTAAAAAGAATTGAAGCATTCAATAAAGAAGATTAAGAAACAGAATGTGTCCAGTTGTTTGTTCATCAAAAGAATAACTTGGATAATCATAGTGGTGCTTCCTCAAAATCTGCATGTGTTAAAATTAAGCAGTTTCAAATTAAGATTTAGATAAAGCTCATTAAGTCATTTGCTGGATCAGATTTTGAGATTGTACTTATTGCATTTTTTTGAATACAGTAACAGTGAAACGTTGATGATTAGTTGTACAAATTCATATACAGATCTAAGTATTAGAATTTCCTAATACTTTTCATCAAATGGATTTAAATAATTGGAAGTCCAATATACTAGGAAAAATATATAAATTACATCACATGGATTTGATATGAATATATCATGATATTTACATGAAATTCGCATGAAATTCATATGAAAATCTGTAAAGAAAGCAGCAAAAATATTCATATGAATTTCATGCGAATTTTTATTCGCATGATATTCGTGCGAATTTCATGTCAAAATCGCATGATATTTTCATGCGAATATCATGTGTGGTCCTTTTCGTCTCCTTTTCATGCGAAGAATTCGCACGATATTCATGCGAATTTCATATGAAGTTCATGCGAGCCACTTTTGCCTGTGTAAGTTACCTATCCGCCCTAGAGTCAAAAATTGCTTTTTATATGCAGTGAAACTATGAAAGCAATGACGTAATGCACTTTTACATTTTCTATCATGAAATACTGTAAATTTTTTAATGAATTAAAGTGATAACACGACAAAACTTCATTTAAAAAACAGCGTTTTAAAGGAATACTCCTTTGTCTGTTACATAATAGAGAAGAGAGTAAGTAAAACATTCTGACAGAGAGTTAAACTGCCAAAGTTTTTCAAGAAGTGCTGTTGAATCCAATGCATGTTTCAATATGACACTGATCATCTATCAGGTCCTTATCCCTCACCCATAACGTCTTGCATCCTTAGTCACTGAGTTACAAACGACAGGCGAAGGGAACAAAAAAAAATCAACTAAAAAATCAAATGTTTGATTGTTACACTGGAATTTATCTCATTTATGAGACAAAACATTTTGAAATTTTCACATGCACTTTGTAAAATTATGTTTAAAAAAACCCTGTCTCAATTATCCATAAAAATATTTTTCTAGCAACAAATATACTCTGTCAACGTTATGCGTTCCTAATATCTAATGAACCTAATTAGACCTGATTCACCATCTCCCACAGCTAAAATGTGGTCGCAATCAATACTCAGCCCTCCACTGCACGGATGTTCTATGTAACGGACAAAGTTACCATCACAGTCAATTACCATGATTACATGTACAATATTATTGGCACTGTCACTTACGAGAATCATATGGTTCAAATCAGCAGCAATGTATAGTGGAGAAAATTCTTTGTATTTTGACTGGTTGGCGATGTTACCATTGTATGTGAATCTAAATATCCCTGAATCATCAACGACAACAACGACATTTTTAGCTACGTCCACCACACAAACATCTTCATTTCCGTTTACTATCAAAGGAAGAAGCATGTTGTTGTCTGTAGAAAACAAAGGCAGTCCCTGGCTGTCGTATTGGATTCGTTGTACTTCCGTTTGCTTCGAAAACGTTGTAACCCTGCTCTGTTTTTGATGTGCAGAGCGCATGCTAACTAATACATTGTCATATCCAACAAAACAAAGACCTACAGCAATCCAATATTTTAAAGATAAATATCGTGAAAATTTTCCATCCCTGAACATATTAATAGTTCCCGACGGTTTTAGTGCAACAAACAGTAAATCTCCCAATGCATTTATTGTAAAACGTGCAGGAGTATCAACGTTTTCTATCTTTTGTAAAAGATTTTTGCTTTTATCCATTTTCATGATTGTGTTATCAAGGCCGCTTGCCCATAGAATACCGTTATGCGCACATTTTGTACCGAAAAGTGGCATGTATGGGGATTGAATTGTCAACATTGCAGGGATCTTGCTTGATAACTTTAATTCTCTTATTATGTTCCCCAAACGAAGTTGGGGAACATATTGTTTTTACTCTGTTTCTTATTAAGGTCTTCCGTTTCAGACGGAAGACCTTATAGTGATTCCACTGTTTCTTCTTATTATGTTCCCCAAACGGAGTTTGGGAACATATTGTTTTTACTCGGTTTCTTATTATTATTATTATTATTATTTTTTTTTTCTTCTTTGTTCTCCGGTACTTTTTTTGTCCGCGAGTGTTCTCAGAAACTGTTCACCCAACTGAGCTAAAACCTTTTTAGGGTTAATAGGTGTGTAGTGTAGGTGTGCAACACGAAGGTTATTTTGCGCGCATACGCATGCACGTGCGGGCGCGTGAAATGAGTCAAATGACGGATATACTTTATATAGCCATAACTTTAACATTTTTTGATGAAATATATTAAAACTCATTTAATAAGGATATATTAATAGTGTAGATAATGTGACACTGTCAAATTAGCACGAACTCACGCGCGTGCACGTGCGCTTCGCACTGATTGGCTGCAACAAAAATCTCATTATCTTTTCTGTTTTTTGACGAAATGCTATGAAATTTAAAATATAGGTATACTTAAGGATGTACTACAATATGATGTATAACAATTGTCATGTTAACACGCGCATGCACGTGCATTGCAATCTGATTGGCTTAAAATTTAAATGGCTATAACTCCCTTGTTTTTCAACAAAACAGTATGGGATTTAGAACATAGACAAACATAACAGACTCCTACAAGATGATACAGTCGACATGCACATGCATGCATGTGCGTGCACGTGAAATGAGTAAAATTACAAATACACTAGATTAAAACGTATTTTTTAATACTTTTGGATAAAACGCTGTAATTTTAGTATATATATAGTGTACACAAGATGATATGGTCATTACGCACATGCATTCAAATGCGCATGTGTGCAATGCATAAATTTGAATATACTGAATATACTTCTGGGAAAACATTGTTATAGTCTGAAAGGCATAGAGTTCGTCTTATTTATTGAAGCTTACAGGGAATAAGGCACCAAAAGGGAGTTGGGGAGCGTTTGGGGAACATCTGTAACGGTTCCCGTTACAATTAGCCCTAGTTATGTTCCCCAAACGAAGTTGGGGAACATATTGTTTTTACTCTGTTTCTTATTATTATTATTCTTCTTCTTCTTCCTGGGTACTTTTTTGTCCGGGAGTGATCTTGTAAACTGTTCATCCGATGTAGGTAAAACCTTTTTAGGGTCAGTAGACATGTTATGTAGATTTGTGGAATCAAGGTCATTTTGCGCGCACGTGCTTGCAAGAGCGTGCGCGTGCAACACGTGAAATGACCAATATAATAGATATAGCCGTAACTTTTTTATTTTTTGATGAAATGCTTTGAAACTCATAATTTGATTATTTATTAGCAATATAGACATAATGACATGGTAAAAATAGCAAGATCTCACGTGCATGCACGTGCGCTTTGCTCTGATTGGCTGAAACTAAAGTCTCTATATCTTTCTTGTTTTTCGACGAAATCCTATCAAATTTTGAACATAGCCATGCATTAATATATCCTACAACATGATATATATAGCATTTGTCATAAAATCACGTGCATGCACGTGCGCTGCAATCTGATTGGCTTAAACTTTAAATAGCTATAACTCCCTTGGTTTTCAACCAAACAGGATGGGATTTGGAACATAGATAGATATAATGAACTTCTACAACATGATACGGTCGCCATGCACATGCATACACGTGCGTGTACTTGCGCTGTAATCTGATTGGCTGAAACTTTAAACAGCTATAACTGCTTTGGTTTTCAACCAAACGGAGTGGGATTTAGAACATAGATAGATGTAATGAACGTCTACAAGAAGATATTGACACCATGCTCATGTATGCACGAGCGTGCACGTGAAATGAGTTAAATCAAAAATACACTTGAATGAGCGTATTTTTAAATACTTTTGGATAAAATACTTTAATATTTAGTATATTAAAATGTATAGATTGTGTAGACAAGATGATATGGTCATTACGCACATGCATTCACATGTGCACGCGTCCAATGCTAAAATTTGAATGAACTTGGCGTTGTTAAAGTCTCAATGCATAGATTTTGTCCTATTTAATGAAGCTTACAGGGAATATGGCACCAAAAGGGAGTTGGGGAGCGTTTGGGGTACATCTGTAACGGTCCCCGTTACAATTAGCACTAGTTATTATTCTTTTTTTTCTTATTTGTTCTCCGGTACTTTTTTGTCCGGAAGTGTTCTCAGAAACTGTTCACCCAACTGACCTAAAACCTTTTTAGGGTTAATGGGTGTGTAGTGTAGGTGTGCGGAACGAAGGTCATTTTGCGCGCATACGCATGCACGTGCGTGCGCGTGCAACACGTGAAATGACTTATATACTTAATATAGCTATAACTTTAATATTTTTTAATGAAATGATTTGAAACTTAGTATATAAAGATATATTAATAATGTAGATAATGTGACACTGTCAAATTAGCACGAACTCACGCGCATGCACGTGCGCTTTGCTCTGATTGGCTAAATCAAAAATCTCTGTATCTTCTCTGTTTTTTGACGAAATACTTTGAAATTTAAAACATAGTCATGAATTAGGATATCCTACAATATGATATAGAAAAAAATTCATGAAATCACGCGCATGCACGTGTGCTGCAATCTGATTGGCTGACACTTTAAATGACTATATCGCCTTTGTTTTTTGACGAAATGCTTTGAAATTTAAAACATAATCATACATTAGGATGTCCTGCAATATGATATACAAAAAATTTCAAGAAATTACGCGCATGCACGTGTGCTGCGATCTGATTGGCTGAAACTTTAAATGACTATATCTCCTTTGTTTTTTGACGAAATGCTTTGAAATTTAAAACATAGACATTTATTAGGATATCCTACAATGCAATATAAAAAAAAATCATGAAATCACGCGCATGCACGTGTGCTGCAATCTGATTGGCGAAAACTTGAAATGGCTATAACTCCCTTGTTTTTCAACCAAACAGGATGAGATTCAGAACATAGATAAATATAAGGGACTCCTACAAGAAGGTATGGTCATCATGCACGTGCGTGTCATGCACGTGCACGCACGTGCGTGCATTTAGAACGAATGAAATTAGAAATACACTTGAATGAGTGATTTTTAATACTTTTGGACTGAATGCTTTCATAGATACTATATTACAGGGAATATGGCACTAAAAGGGAGTTGGGGAGCGTTTGGGGAACATCTGTAACGGTTCCCGTTACAATTAGCACTAGTTATTATTATTTTTGTTCCCTTTTCTTCTCTTAGCGATTTCTCAGAGATGACTGGACGAATCTTCTTGAAATTTTCAGGGATAATGGAGAATGAATATACGCTTAGAAAGTTTTCTTAACTTTTTCAAAATTCACTTCCGGTCGTCAGATATGTCCGATTTCCGTCTTTTTCAAAAATATTTTGTCCGAGTCATATCTCAGAAACGGTAAAAGATCAAGACACCAAACTTATATGAGTAATAGATCTTGATAAGTAGGCAAGCCCAATTGGGTTAGAATTGTCAGCCGTCACTTCCGGTCGTCACAGGAAGTGATAAAAGAAAACAAAAAAAATTAACTTTTCTTTTTTGAAACTTTTTTTTCATCACTTTATAGCATCTTAGTTGATGTTTTGAAATATGTCAGTCCCACCGGAAACAAAACCGACAATTTCCGGTTTTTATTATTTTTGTTCCCTTTTCTTCTCTTGGCGATTTCTCAGAGATGACTGGACGAATCTTCTTGAAATTTTCAGGGATAATGGAGAATGAATATACGCTTAGAAAGTTTTCTTAACTTTTTCAAAATTCACTTCCGGTCGTCAGATATGTCCGATTTCCGTCTTTTTCAAAAATATTTTGTCCGAGTCATATCTCAAAAACGGTAAGAGATCAAGACACCAAACTTATTTGAGTAATAGATCTTCATAAGTAGGCAAGCCTAATTGGGTTAAAATTGTCAGCCGTCACTTCCGGTCGTCACAGGAAGTGATAAAAGAAAACAAAAAATTAAACTTTTCTTTTTTGAAACTTTTTTGCATCACTTTATAGCATCTTAATTGAAGTTTTGAAATATGTCAGTCCCACCGGAAACAAAACCTACAATTTCCGGTTATAAAAGAAAACTACATAATTTTAGTAAATTTCCCCTATGAATATTTTTTTTATAATAGATAAAGTATTTGAAATGATTTCTTGATATGTTACTTTGACTGCAAACGTTTAGAGTAAACCCAAATATCTTTGTAAACTTTTACTTCCGGTCGCGTGATTTCTTGTCCTCAAAATGAGAAGTAATCATAGAGAGATGTCAGAAACGGTGAGAGATTAAGACACCAAACTTATAGGAGTAATAGATCTTCGATTAGTAGACACATCCACTTGGGATTAAAAAGTTAGCCGTCACTTCCGGTCATTACAGAAAGTGATCAAAGAAATAAAAAAATTCAACTTTTCTTTTTCGAATATTTTTGGCATTATATTATTGCCTTTTTGTAGTTTTGAATTGTCAGCGGATTTCCTACCGGAAACAAAAATGGCAACCTCCGGTTATGAGAGGAAACTGCATAATTTGAATAATTTATTTTCCAATAAATATCTTTTATAGAAAAAGTACTTTCGATGATTTTTAGATATTTTATTCAGACTGCAAAATATACTTCCGCGTGATCTAAAAATTCCTTTCCTCAAAATAAGAAGTTATCATAGCGATAAAAACGATAAAAGATTAATACACTAAGCTTCTAAATATAATATGCGCCAGTTGTCACTCCCGATCGTCAAAGAAATGATCAAAGAAATTAAAAATTTCAATTTTTCTTTTTAAAATGAAATAGTGTACCACATTATAGCACCTCTTTTGCAGATCCATAATATATTTGGTGAAAAGGAAGCGAAAACGACAAATTCCGGTTAAAAAATACATGCTAGCTTCATTTAACCTTGCCATTAACGTCGCTTATAAGATATACGCTTCAAATATTTCATTTAGACTAGCAATGTTTAATGTATCCAAAACTGTCTAGGTAAAATTCACTTTCGTCCTCAAAAAGAGAACATGTCAGGATGAGATCTCAAAAACGGTGAGTCCATAGGTTATCAAGACATTAACCTAACAAAAGTACTGGGATTTGGAGTGCAGGTAAGAAAAGTAGGGGGTTTAAACGCCAGTCGTCTCTTTTTGGTCGTCGCAGGAATTCATAAAAAATTGAATGATTCAGCTTTTCATAAAATATAAATTCAAATTTAATAAATTAGAAACAGCTTTGTAAAATTCACTAAATACCAGTCCCAATGTTCTCAAATTTATTTCCTTGTTCACATACGGTAATTGTTCAGCAACAGAATATAACTAAATAACTAGAGGTACTTTGAGCAATGAGCTCATTAAAAAATACCCCCGCCTCCCATGTTTTGCTATATTATATTGTTTTACGGTAATGTGTAAAGAGGAGTTGCGGATAAGAAATGGGTACTCCAAAGCGTAACAGACGGATGGACGGACGGACAGCCTTACAGACGGACGGAATTACCGATTACTATATACCCTCCCGCTTTTCAAGCGGGGGGTATAAAAAAGTGTCAGAAATTTTGAGAACGGAAGACCGTTTTTGTTGCTGTAGCAACAAGAGTTTCTAGTTATTATTAGGTCTTTCCACCTTTCTGTGGAAAGACCTCTTGAAATGCTTCTGTTTTTTATTATTCTATTTCTCACCTTATGTTTTGACACCTTAAGACTTATCGAAAAACTTTATAGTTCATGATACTGGATATTTAAAATTATTCCGAAAAATGACCCCCCATGTTTTAACTTCGACCCCTTATGCAGTTATTGCCCCTTTCACTGTAAAGCTTGTTATCGCTACTCCTCAGAAACCGTAAACCGTAGAGATATAAAACCTTCACCATTGTCTTCAACTAATTTAGGAGACTTTTCAATCTATTCATTGCGAAAGTTTTCTTTGACCCCTTCAATGAGTAACTGCCCCTGAAAGTTTATAAATTTTACAGAAAATTAAAAATTTAAAAAACGAAAAGTCGTAGAGACATGAAACCAACTGCATAACATTCAATGACCTTTTGCCTTCAAATTCATTTCAAGGTCAAAGGTCAAGGTCATTCCAAATATGAGAAATAAATTTCTCTTAATAGGTCTTATGTCCTTAAATATATACGATATATCTTATGTCTTTAATATGTACTTTTGAAACTCTTTAGAAGATATAAATCTTGGCCCCTAAGATTGACCCTTTTAAAAGTTGTTGCCCCTTGTACTTAAAACCCTTGTTATCGCTACTCCTCTGAAACCGTAAACCGTAAAGGTATGAAACCTTCACAAATGGCTTTGCCTAATTATGGGGACTCTTCAATCTATGCATTGCAAAAGCATTCGGTGACACCTTCAATGAGTTATTGCCCCTGAAACTTTTTGAATATGCCTTACAAATAATTAAAAATTTTGAAAACGACAAATCGTAGAGACATGGGACCAACTGCATAAGATTCATTGACCTTTGACCTTAAAATTCATGTAAAGGTCAAAGGTCAAGGTCATTCCAAAAATGGAAAATTTATTTCTTTTTATATCTCTTTTGTCTTTTAACATATACTTAATGTCTATGCATCATTAATATGTACTCTTAAAACTGTTTCAAAGATTTCACTTTTGTCCCCTAATATTAACCCTTTTAAAAGTTATTGCCTCTTGTGCAAAAAACCTTGTTATCGCTACTCCTCCGAAACCGTAGACTGTAGAGACACCAAACTTCACTTATATCTTAAGGGTCTTTAGGCCTTACTTCACTGTATAAGTGCAAATGGATCTGATGACCCCTTATATGAGTTATTGCCCTTTAATTTCTTTGTACTTACTATTACACCTTATAACTTGAAAACTATAAGTCATGACACATGGGGGCAACTGCATTGTGACCCTTGACCTTTGTCCTTGAATATTTTTTCAAGGTCAAAGGTCAAGGTAATTGATTTTCTGTTTTTAATTTTCATTTTTTCTATGCTTTAAGAGAGTTCTGGTTTCTTTTCATGGAATTTAATTTTTAGGAGTCAGGTATAAAACAAATTTAAAATTCAAAGAAGGTGGAAAGACCTCTTATTGTTCTGTGAACAATAAGTCTCCTAGATCTTATTAGGGTCTTCCGCTTCCTTCGGAAGACCCTACTGTTATTCTACTGTTTCTTATTATTATTTTATTTTTTTTTCCCGCTCGATTTTTGACAGGCGATTTCTCAAAGACCTTTGGACTGATTTTTATGAAACTTTCAGGTTAGATACCTTGTAATTAAACCTATTTACACCTGTTTTCAATTTTTTGATGCATGCCTTTAATTGTGAGTTATTGCCCTTTAATTGATAATTTTGATGTCTCGTTTCCACTAAAAATCTCAAGAACGACGTAAGATATTTACACGAAAGTTGGAGAACTTGTAGCCAATACATTGTAGATGTGCAGAACGATAAAATTATAAGCTGATTTCCTAAAGTTTGGAAGCTATAAAACGGCAAATTTTAGTAATTTTTTTTCTTTGAATTTTTGCTACTTTTTGTGTAATTACTTTTAAACCGAGAATAATTTGGTTAGAAATATATAACAAAAGTTTTTGGTAATTACAAGAGCTTTCATATTTGATTAATGAAAAGGGGCTGGCCCCTATAATTAGGGGTTAATAGCTCATACACGCTTTTTTCTGATAGCTAAAAATATTGGTATATTATGAAAAAGTTTGACTGAAATAATTTCGAACTTATAAAATCTTGTCATTTGATATAAAAAGAAATAAACTTCCAGCTATATTTAATTGATTTTTTTTTATAAAACAAGTACATGTATGTGAGAAACCTTTCAGGAACAAGTTGTCTACTATAACCAGCCAAGCCTTTACTGCATACATGTGCACATTTTTAGTTGATGCATCTAAAAGATATAGCTTTGATTCGGTGTTTCTTTGTTTTCTTTTTATTCAAATAATTTTAAAATGTGATGATGTACACAACAATAATTAGTACCTAGTTTAGAGGATTTTTTCGCGCTTGTTTGTAAACAACGCGCGGCATTGTGGGAAATAGGAAGGTACTAAAGACGCGATGTACTAAACACTGATTTGACCTGATTCAAATTTGTCTGTAAATGTTCCAAACAATTGAATTTTTGTATAGCATATGCCTCGAAGTCATAAAGTCTGTACATAAGTAATTTAAAATACTCAATATTACCATTTAATTAAAAATTAAAACGTCAGGTAAATATCAGGTCTCTAGTATATCCCGTTTTTAGTGTGCCCCTTCGAGTCGACGTCGGACACATGTTTGCCATGGTTTACAAACTGAAAATAGAATGATTTGTGAAGTTGAACATTTTCTCACAAAGAATCCGTTTGTAGACATGTACACTCATTTAATCTGCAGATACGAAGTACTTTCTCACTTCTCTGGAACATTATTCTAAGCAGAATTATCCCGATTCATATATTCTAAGAATCTTGTGTGAATTGTTTACGAGGAAATTCTGACTGTCACATTAACAAGGATGAACACTCTTGACTCTGCTTCGGATTCCCCAGTGATAATTGTATCGAGTGATGAAAGAGCTGACGGCGACATTTTAATGTATGATTGGCTTGGACCATTGGAATGAAGGTTAGAATATTTTTATTACTTAAAATTTACACTACTGATTACATGACAGTGACATACATTGATGTTATTAGAAATACACAGACACACCGATATATTATCTGTTTTACAGTTCAGACGCTCTCTGTTTACCTTGTAAATCCCCACAGCTTTATATTTTATTTTTTTTAAATTTGAGGATGTAATTTCAACAGTCCTACTATCTATCATAGTGATCATACTCTATAATTCAAACTGCACTTAATGTTACAGAATATATTCAACTAATTATATATTGACAGTGTGACTGTAAGGGTAAGGGCAGATATATATACTTATTTAGTTTTAATTTAGATTGTGCTTGTCAAGCCGCATTTGACATTTGGTGCATCCATGCTCAGTGTTCACACTGAGAGTTTATTCAAATGTTTAATTCGAATGAATTCACTGCTCATTAAATTACTTCCCATTAGCTCAATGTGAACATGAGTAAGGATAGCTAATTCAAATTAAATAGAAATGAATTTTGAATGTAGCTTAAACATGTTAAAGAAGCTAAGCACCGTGGGTCCAAAGTACACTGCGGAAAAATTGTGTGGAGCAATGTGCAAGTCAAAATCTTCTTTTGCCAAGGTCTTATCATAAGAGCTCGAATCATGGGCAGGAATTTGTGCTGCTGTCTGGACTCGCTATAAATAGATGTTCTCAAAAAGTCTTAATTATTTAATATCATATACTTTACTGACAAAAAAGGACAAATATTGCTCAGTTAAATTGCAAAAGAAATTTGTTTAAAAAAATTGTAATAATAAAAAGTTTGCTTTTTTGTTTGATAAGACTGCTGTAATGGTTTAATGTTTGTTTATTTGCCTTAATCATACATTTTTCAGTCATTTCATGGTGCCACCACTTGGGATGGTATTAGCTGCAAATATAGATTTGTACTCAGCACTTATTGCCCTTAAAGAAGTATGAGATCCATTTTGTGCTAATTTACACCTACCGTGACACAGAATCTTGGTTTATGCAGTCTCATAGGAGTAACCTGTCTAAAGCATTTAGCAATGGGATTGGAACCTGCAACGTAAGGTTCAGCTTCTTATTGATACTTTGATTTATAATATTTATTTGAGAATTTCACTCATTCACATACTTAGAGATGTTGATATATATTGTTGAATAGCATCAATTTAGACCTTTACTTAGCTAAGTAAACATGTACTGTGAGGTTTTTAAGGTCTCATTCATTTTATATGCCAGATGCATGTTAAGGAACATTACTGCATAAATTTTTGTCTTAAATTTGAAGCTCTTTACTAATATAGAGATATGTTAGTGTTAAACCTCTTCAAATTAGGGTAGACCTTTACTTTAAACTCAGCAATGTGAGTGTGTTGTGTGAACTTGTGTTAGCGAGACAGTGTGTTGTATGAATTTGTGTTAGCAAGGCAGTGTGTTTTGTGAACTTAATTGTGTTAGCCTGACAGTGGGTTGTGTGAATTCTTGTTAGCTTGACGATGTGTTGCGTAAACTCGTGTTAGCGGGAGAGCGTGTTGTGTGAAATCGTGTATAAAGTGTAAGTGTGACAGTGTGTTGTGTAAACTCGTGTTAGCTAGACAGAGTGTTGATTGAACTCGAATTAGCGAGACTTCGTGTTGTGTAAACTCGTGTTAGTGAGACTGCGTGTTGTGTAAACTCATGTTAGCGAGACTGCGTGTTGTGTAAACTCATGTTAGCGAGACAGCGTGTTGTGTGAACTCTTATTAACGTGACAGCATGTTGTGTGAATTCGTGTTAGCGTGACAGTGTGTTGTGTGAACTTGTTATCCTGAAAATTTGTCGTGTGAACTGGTGTTAGACAGATAGTGTGTTGTGTGAACTCGTGTTAGCCAGACTGCGTGTTATGTGAACTCGTGTTAGCGATATTGCATGTTTTTTGAATTTGTGTTAGCGTGACAGTGTGTTGTGTGAACTCGTGTTAGCCTGACAGTGTGTTGTGTGAAATGGTATTAGAATGACAGTGTGATGTGTGAAATGGTATGAGGATGACAGTGTGTTATCGCAACAGCATTTGGTGCGAACTTGTGTTAGTGAATAGTGAGACAGCCTGTTTTGTGACTTTGTGTTAGCGTGACAGTGTATTGTGTAAACTCGTGTTAGCGTGACAGTGTATTGTGTAAACTCGTGTTAGTGAGACTGCGTGTTGTGTAAACTCATGTTAGTGTGACAGTGTGTTGTGTGAATTCATCTAAGCGTGACAGTGTGTTGCGTGTACTTGTGTTAGCTAGACAGTGTGTTGTATGAACTCGTATTAGCGAGACTGCGTGTTGTGTAAAACTTGTGTTAGCAAGACAGCGTGTTGTGTGAACTTGTGTTAGCGAGACAGGGTGTTTGTGAATTTGTGTTAGCATGATAGTGTGTTGTGTGAACTCGTGTTAGCCTGATATTTTGTTGTGTGAAATTGTATTAGCGTGACAGTGTGCTGTGTGTTAGTGTGACAGCGTGTGGTGCGAACTTGTGTTAGTGCAAAAGTGTTTATCAGTGTTGTGATGGCGAGCTGTGTGATAGCCTAATGGCGTCTTTTGTGTCGGTAAGATGGCACGCTTTTATGAAAGTGCTATTGAGCTTTAGCAAGTGGCCCTATCTGGACACGCCTTATTATAATTGATCAGTTCTCAGATATACAGTGAATTACCGGTATTATTGTCACCATGAATTCAGCATTTACAGTTGCAATTACCTAGTTAGTAATCATAAGATATTGGTTTGCGAGTTTTAAATTTATGGTGTTCCAATGATGTGAAGTTGCAGTGTGTTAGCATGTTAATTTCAACAGACTGCCACTCCAATGCAGCTTTAAACAATACGCTGCTGTGTTTACACAAAACAAAATATCATGCAAACACAACTCTAAACAATCTGTTGAGTGTTAGCTTCACTGCATGTTGGATTCAGTGTGCTGGCATATTATCACTGACGTACATGCTAGCACATTGTCACCTCGTGCTAGTATGTTGTCATAAATACTCTAGCACATTATCCTAAACCCACTAGTGCATGATTACTTTGCACTTGTATGTTGTCTTATTAGGGGATAGCATAAATGACTGCCTTAATTGGTGTAAACTTCTTTTAATTGATGAAAGAGTACATTAAAATTTACAAATTATACACAGAAAATGTGACAATATCTTATCTCTCAATTTGATAATCTAATTTATAATCTCATGAATTGCACTTTTTATTAGTAAAAGAATTATAAATTAAAAAATTTCAATTTCTTTTGGATAGGTGTGACTCATCTGAATACTGAATTTTGATACCAAGCATGACCATGATTTGCCAGAAGATCATCTGTTTGGATGTGACATGGAATAAACAGCATCGTGAAAATAAGTCAAGTTTTGGTTTGTGAAGACAATTTTTAAACGCACTGTGTATCATTTTTAAATTTTAATTTGACAACATAAATCCACAAATATGAACATATCAATTGCTCTCAGTTTTTCAAGTGAAATAGTTTTTGTAACAGAAATACATGTACCAGTAATTACATTGGAATAAATGTTATTTTTAAATATAATAATATTTTGTTTGTGTAGCATGTTGACCTCTTTATTAAGGTCTTCCCTTTCAAAGTTTAGACTTACTTATTCTAATGATTAAGATAGATCCTCTGTCTTCAGCAGGAATATAAGATCTTGTAATACATGTATGTGTATTTTTTACAGTAGAATGTAAAAAAATTGTTATTTTGGCACACACAACTAATTAAAGGCATAAACATGTGTATGATTCCAAGGAATTCAGTACATAGGGCATGTACATGTAGTTTTCTAAAACAAGATTGAAGAGATGTCCAGTCGCATTTCAATGTCAACTGCAAAACTGTGCCTGTTGCATACTTATTAGCCCATCTGAGCTAAAGGAACCAGTAAATTTTTTAAAAACATAATTTTATCCATTATCATCATTGTCTAAAATTTCACAATATCATTTTCCAGAACCAAAGTGAAACTTGGCACAGAGCATCCTTAGTGTAGGGGATTCAAATTGTTCTTATGCAGGGCAATACCTTCAAAGAGATTTGTTTCTTTAATGCTGTAAATGTATTATATTTAGCTTGTACAATATTTGGTGGAAATTGACTTTTGAATAAGTAAGCGTAGATATTCTTATTTATGTTTATGTACAAGACTTTTAGCTTTGTACTTGATTTAGTGATTGCTGCATTCTGCCAAAGCCGCTAAAAAAAAATACACAGCCATATGTAATATGTTCACAATATACCTTTCAGAGAATTTTACACTCCTATTGAGGTACCATCAGTTGCTAGTGGAAAGCTTCAAATTCGAAACATACACAACACATTTCTGTGCGTTTATTATAAAAGTATTGTTCTACTTACTGATTGCAACTAATGAAGATTGTTCATCATTATTATAAATACATTTGGATTTTTTGAATTATTATATAATTTGTTTATTTTATTTACCTAGTTATATTGTATATTAAATGATTTTAAAGCATTCTTAAGATGGTAATGTAGCAAAACACTTATGTTTCTGTAGTATGACACGTTTCACAAACATAATTGCAACAAACATGATATATCCGATATCAAAAGTCATAATATTGGAAGTTAAACTGTTGTGGATACGATTTCAAGAATGCTGTTAGAGAGAGTACCCTTTAGACCTCATGCTCACACCAAATTAAAGAATTCAAATAAGGGTTTTTGAGACAAATCGAAAAAGAGAATGTTAGCAAAGTTGACAATCTAGACAGAAACATTTAATCTTTTGCTTATCGCTAGGAAGGAAGACCCACTCGTTGCTTTGCAACGAGCTTTGCTCTAGTTATTATTATTTTTCTTCCTAGGAAAATCTTTTCCGCGAGTGATCTTGTAAACTACACATCCGACTTAGGTGAAACCTTTTTAGGGTAAGTAGGCATGTTATGTAGATTTGCGGAATCAAGGTCATTTTGCGCGCACGTGCTTGCAAGAGCGCGCACGTGCAAAACTTAAAATGACCAATATATAATGGATATAACCGTAACTTTTTTATTTTGTGACGAAATGTTTTGAAACTTATAATGTAAGGATATATTAGTAGCATGCACAAGATAACATGGTCAAAATAGCAAGATCGCACGCGCATGCACGTGCACTTCGCTTTGATTGGCTGAAACTAAAGTCTCAATATCTTTTTTGTTTTTTGATAAAATCATTTGAAATTTTGAACATAGTCATACATTAGGTAGATCTACAGCCTGTAATATAAGATTTATAATGAAAGCATGTGCATGCACATGTGCTTGCAAGAGCTCGCACGTGCAACACGAGAAATGTCCAATATAATTGATACAGACGTAACTATTTAAATTATTGATGAAATGCTTTGAAATTCATATAATAAGTATATATTAGAAGGATAGACAAAATGATATGGTCAAAAAAGTAAGATCTCACGCGGATGAACGTGCGCTTCGCTCTGATTGGCTGAAACTAAAGTCTCAATATCTTTCTTGTTTCTTGTCATAATCCTTTGAAATATTGAACATAGACATACATTATAAAGATCTACAGCGTAATATATAAGAATTTTCATGAAAGCATGCGCATGCGCTCGTGCTGCAATCTCATTGGCTGAAACTTTAAATGGCTATATCTCCTTTGCTTTTTGACAAAATGCTTTGAAATTTAAAACATAGTCATGCATTAGGATATACTACAATATGATGTAGAAAAACAATCATGAAATCACGCGCATGCACGTGTGCTGCAATCTGATTGGCTTAAACTTGAAATGGCTATAACTCCCTTGTTTTTCAACCAAACAGGATGGGATTTAGAATATAGATAGATATAAGGGACTCCTACAAGAAGGTATGGTCATCATGCACGTGCACGCACGTGCGTGCATTTGGAACGAGTGAAATGAAAAATACGTTTGAAAGAGTGATTTTCATACTTTTGGACTGAATGCTTTCATATATTGTATATCAATATATGTTGATAGTGTAGACAAGATAATATGATCATCACGCACATGCATTCACATGCGCACGGGTGCAATGCTAAAATTTGAATATAATTGGTATCCTTCTGAGAAAACGTTGTTAAAGTCAAAAATGCACAGAGTTGGTCTTAATTAATGAAGCTTACAGGGAATATGGCACCAAAAAGGAGTTGGGGAGCGTTTGGGGAACATCTGTAACGGTTCCCGTTACAATTAGCACTAGTTAGGTTTGAATCATCAAAAGACAAAGATCCCAGAATTTCTGATATCTGGTCTTCTTTGGTTTGTGCTGATGAAAACACAGGGAATACATTTTCGGCCAAACATGGATCTTGTTGAATTTTTTCGTTTACAGAGGTGTACAGTACAGGCAACGCGGATCCCGTATTTCCCGCGTCCCCGCCGCGGTATAATCACAACGCGGTATTTGGCCAGGTAGACAGGTAAACCGCGTTCCCTCCGCGGGAAATTCATCACTTACCTGTCCCCGCCGCGGTTAAATCATCGATCAATTACTGACAATTAGTATCGTAAACAAACGGGAGTTATCTCCCCGAATTGTAATTTGCGAATTTTCCCTGTAACAAAAAAAACAAACAAACAAACAAACAAACAAACAAACAAAAAAAAAACCGTGTATTTATTAATAAATTTTGCTATGAATAGAATTTAAACTAAGAAAAAATAAGTTTATTTTTTTTTCTAAAATTACATATCAATCTTTGAAATCGAATAGAAAATTTTATTAAATTGTTACGTCTTTGCAATTGGTCAATTATTTTGTGTTATTAAGAATCTATCAAGAAACAAAATTAAATACTAGAAATTTTAATTAGTTTTTTTTTTTAAATCTTCATTTTATATGCAAACTGTAATAAATGTTGAACTCAGACTGTTTAAGTTTCGATGAACGATTTTCAGCATTCATTTGAAAAAAAAAAAAGATGTACATCTTTAAAAAAAATGTACATCTTCATATTGTTTATTAATTAATTTCGATTTATTGTATATAAAATGTACAGGCTTTTTCTTAAAGTGTCAAATTACCGGAAAACATCCGATGACGAGCATTTGCAGTTACATGTAGTGGGCACGTGAACTTAAATTTTCTTTACCCAAGATATCAAAAAAAAGTTCTATTCTTCTTTATTTCTCATCGTTTATGTTCTGTTCCCAAATTAAGTTAATTTAATTAATTAATTTTCTTTAATGTATTTCCCTCTTTTATATAAATGTGCAGGCATTTTTCTCAAATTGTCAAATGACCGGAAAGCATTCGATGACGAGAGTTAACTTTGAGCACGTGAACTTTATACAAGAGATCAAGAAAAAATATCGTTTTTCACCTTCACATTAACGTGTTTTACTTTTTAATACAATGTCTTTTTTTTTAATTTTAATATTTCTCGATTTTCGTGTTCAATAGATAAGATAGGATGTGCAGGTGTAATGATAAACTTCACAGACGAAATTATAGTTTATATTAATAAATATTCAATGCAAAAATTCATATATTTTTGTTTTCTTTGACAAATTCTGTTTTTTGTTTATGAAGTATTAGCCGCGATCATTTCCTGTGTATAGGGGATTAGCAGTGCCTGAGCAGGAAACGATATGCCCTGGGGGTTTCACACCTGTCTTATAGATACCTTGGGTAACGCTTGCTGGATGTGCACGTCGTTGTCTAGCCATTCAACAACACATTTGATTCATTGTTTCATTATTATTTCATCGATATCATTTTCAGATGCGATATTAGCCTTGGAATTTGTGTCAAATTATTGTTGCTTTTTTTTAAACGGAGTGTATAAAAAGAATAAAAGTAAAAAAAAAAACTTTTAAAACAAATTAATGAAGTATTTGATATCAATTAAATCAAATAATGATCCATTACTATGTTATTTCGTGTCTGTTTATATCTGTACCAGTTAGAAGATTGAAAGAGAGAGAGAGAGGTGATAGAGAGAAGAAAAATATCACAGTATTAAGGCACGTGCATGATCGTTTTTCCTCCTTTTTGATCAGTATATCAATTTCTTAAGTTTAGCGAATAAAACTACCGCTGATTTATCAGTTTATTGACCATTTGTCGAATTTGTCTAAGTTTTATTGTAATTTATCGAGAGACTTGTTTATGATCCACTTTCTTCTTTCGTTTAGCATATGTACATGACATGTAATTTGAATTACTTCCCTTTTTGTCGCCAGATTACAACGACAGATTTTGGTGGTAAAATAAAATGTATTTTTGCTATAAAAATTGATTAAGAAAAACACAGTATATTAAAATTGTCGAATTCTTGAAAATATTTATTTGAAACAAAAAATATAAAAAGGATTCTGTCTGCAACAAAATCATTCTTTATTTCTTGCATTTCAATTCATGAGCTACACATGAAAAATAAAAACGGCTTCGTTTTACAATGTCGTAGGAAAACGCATACAGGTAATACACTCAGGTAACATCCTGTGTATATAGGTAGTATGTACACTAGACAGCGTCGTTCCCTCGGGGCTTCTCATCCGCTTCGAGTAAGCTCCACTCCACACCAAACTTACCTGAGGAAAACCGAACGGTTACACAGAAAACTTGAAGCATGGCAACTTGGTGATTAAAATAAGTTAATTTCTGTGTTGTGTGTTCAAATATTTTAAGGGCCCATATTTGTGTTTGTGTTTTATTTGAACCGGAGAAATCTGAAATTTGTTTATGTTCATAAACATGATTTTAGTAATTTTCGAAAAGAGCAGAAAATAGAAATACATTTAAATACTAGCTATGATATTATTGATATTCTGAATAGAAATACCTGTGATTATTTTATTTACAAGAACCCCCCCCCCCAAAAAAAGGTCGATATTTCGGTCATAGTGTTACAGTGTAGCGCATAATTATGGAGCAACGGTATTCCTACACTTACGCGTGTTTTGTTAAAATTTAATTGTAATTATGTATCACTATCTATCATCGTTTTTCATGCTATTATTTAAAACAGACATGTATACAGAAGTAACGGTACTTTTCTAAATGAAACCAAATGACTGGTATAATCTCGCATATAAATAAACACATAGCTACATGTAACTGCAACTGCACGGGCTAATTACGAACAGCAGATTACAGTGCATATAAAGAGAAGCGATATCATAACATTCTTTAAATTTTAATTATACCTTTTTAGCAATTTGAAGATCATTTGGGGTGGGATTGTTGATTTTGAAAATAAACTTTAAGTTAATATATTCGATAAATTATTCGACTTTATTTCATCTTATACTGTACATGTATTACTGTTAACAGACGTTATTGAGAATTAATTAATTTTGAGTGACCATTGGTAAAAAAAAAAAAGATGTTTTTTATTCTCAAAAAATTTGATAAAACTTAAAAATGAATTTTTAAAGAATCCATGTAATGGTATAAATCTATTAATGTTAATGTGGTCGTAATCCCCCCCCCCCCCCCCCTCATTTCGACACGATTAAAAATCGACAATACTTTACAGGTAAGAACATCTAAGCTGAAGAATAACGGTAGCGGGCCCCGCCGCGGTGTAAACACGGTCTCAGGTAGCACCGCGATCAAAACCCGCGACGGTGTAACGCGGAAAGGATTAATACACCGCGGAGGGGACGCGGTCTAATACGGGATCCGCGTTGCCTGTACTGTAGTTTATAAGATCAATTGCAAACCTGGATTGCAATGTTTGTTCACTCTTCCTTGTGATTTCTCGTAATTTTTTCTCAGCATCTGATACCTTTGAGATATTTTCGGTGTACAGCGCATTAACCTCTGACTTCTTTTCTTTACATCTGACCTCATTTTTTCTGCAGCTTCGCGAACAGTTCTCACAACTTCCTCTTCCCTCTCAGATATTTTCCTTATTGTGATATCAAATTCATTATCTTGTGGTACAATGGCTTCTTTAAAGGTCTGGTACCTCTCAAAAATAGTTTTCTTTTCCTCTATATCTAAAGTTATCTCTTCCTTCTGATCTTTAATTACGTTTTCAAGATCCAAAAAGTCGTGCCCTTTATGTTCTTCGGTTACGCACTTCATACATGTTGGTACTTCACAGTCACAACAGTATGTTTTGCACTTGTTCTCATGAGAAACACAATCGGGAAAGATTAATGAGCAATTTTTGTATCATATTATATTCAACAACCTGGTGCTTCTTAGTTTTGTCTTTCATGTGCACCAAAACACACTTGCTACAAAGATCAGTGTTGCAAAGATTACAATGAAATTCCACGGGGTCGTCACATACGAAGCATCTTATAATATCTTGACATTGTGCTGTTGCCATTGCTTTTATCTATACATGTAGTTGTCTGGAGAAAATAAAACCCTTGAATTAAAGAAAGAAAAAAGTATATAAAATTACAAATCTTATTTGATACAATAGTATTCTAACTAATCTTTTTGGATTTTTTTTCCAAATTGAGTACTACATGTTCTATATGAGAAGACATTTTTAATACACTACTTAACAATTCTTCATAATCAGTGTCTGTAGTAATATCCCTTATGACTTATTTATTGTAAAGTTTGGGATTGACATCACTGTACAGTAATTGAAATTTTCTAATACAGATGTAATGAATCAGAGTTTGTATCAATGAATTTTGACATTTAAGAGTTACGTTAGGATTTGATACGTCTGAATGTATACGTTGCGTTAAATCATTGACTACCGTAGCCCCTGAGTCTTACATAATCAATGATTCTCGAAAACACGGCTAATGTTATTTCATGTTGATTGTATAATATATATGGAGTATAGGGTTTATTTCTTTTTGAATATAATAGTATCAGAAATATATAGCAGAAAAGATGAATTGTGCATTGAGATAAAGAAATATATATCAGTGGCTTTGAAATAGATCAAGGTTATGAGTTTATAAGGAACCCAAAACCCCAAAACCATCTAAAACCTTCCCCGAAATACCACTTTAACTTTGAAATAGAAAGAATTCATCGAAGCATATCTTATTTTTTTTTCCTTTTTGAATTTCCGTGCATTAATAAAGATATATGTTGGTTCTACAAAGACTAGGTTTTGCTCCAATTTCGGGCTTCATTTTTAAGATATCTTGTACCAGAACAAAAAAAAATTGTAAATACGCAGTTAAAATTCGGGTTTACTTCATCACGGTTATAATTTTCTGACTGATAATAAATTCATTATTTTTATTACTAACAGAAAAGGTCCTTATGTCATTTTATGACATAGCGAATGTACATGTCTGGAGCAAAGTATGAATTACAAAGCCAACCAGTGGGACCAAGCCTGAGTCTACAAATGTCAATATGCTCTTCAACGGGTGTGTACCATTACCCATACATTTTCAAAATGTTCATCACCGCTGCATAGTCATTCTACTCTTAATCCATTTATTACTTTTAAATGATAGTACAATATTTCCATTTCTAATTTTTTTCTCTGTAATAACCTTTTGAAAGTTAGCAGAGTTGATTTCTTGATAATTCTAACGGAATGTAAATTCGGAAGTTCGAAAGGTCGGCAGCGACCTTTATTTTAAATGTTGAGGGGAGGGGGGGGGGGTTCAACATTATCGCAATATCGCCAAAAATTTCAACGCATTTACTACTAGATTTTTTTTTTCAAATATTCGACCCCCATCATTACCGCTACTCATTGAATCAGCCAGATATGCAGAGGAAAAAAAAAATAAAAATCTTGGATAGTTTGCTTGAAACTGAGCTTTGAATTGAGCTATTTAAAGATAAAGTGTGACGGAAGGACAGGTGGAAAGACGGGAGGATGGAAGACGTCCGACATGACAAACACTTTGTGCTTCGGGCATATTCATGGCATAAAATGTCGTCTATGATTATAGGTTTACCTAAAAATAGGTTGTGAATTTCTCTTGGAATTCAACACCAGCCTTAACCTACATGTATACATGCATGTACAAAAAACAAATCAACTGACTGACATTCTCAGCTCGGAAGGAAGACATTGTATTCATTTTAAGGGGGGGGGGTACTTATAGAGATGAGAGGAAATTTAACCACCTGTTGGTCCATGGAACATTACTTAGGAATGAAAATCCTCATGAAATTCTCATGAAAATCTTAATAATAATATTAAGAGTATATAAGAATTATGACTAAACGTTTAAAGGAATATAATAATGAAATTTCAGATAAGCTTAAATCACTACAAAAAAGGAAAGCCGAAAGAATATTGGCATATTTTAAATAGCTCAAATCCGAAAAATAAAACTAGTGTTGAAATAGATTTCTATGTTTGAGTTTTTGAAGAAAACAAATGAAGGTACTGTCCAAGATAGTGACATAGATATTAAAGTAGGCTTAATTAATGAACGTATCCCAAGTCAGTCTATCGCATGCGAAGAAATAATGTTTGCAGTAAATAAGTTAAAATATATGGAAATGTTTGTGAAAAGTTATGAGACAGTAAACTGTTATATTTTAGCAGCTAGGTAACGCAATTTTGAACATTTATCCTCTCATCAAGATTTTGAACATTTATCTTCTAATCGAGGTATCAAAATTATATTGAAACGTGAAAACGATATCCATTATTCAAGCTTAAAATCAACTGAATATCATACAATTCCTTACGTAGGTTATAGTTGTGAGAATGTTGTCACTTCAGATTATAGTTTGCCATTAGTGGAGATAAATATTTCAATACAAACAGAGATGTGCCTTACGTTAAAGTATTTTCATACTAGTATTCAATTTTTAATACCACCTTAACAAGAAAAGTTGAAAACGAAATTACCTAAAAAAATGAAATACATGTATGTTTCTAAGAAACTTTTAGTTTCAACTCAAATGTAGGAAACATTTTCAAACAGAAGAAAATGATAACGTTAATATTATCTTAAATTTGGTTCTGATCGTGCATGAATATAAATAATAGAAAAACTGATTGGAAATTCTATACATTGATCTGCCCATGACACAGAATTTACTTGACTGATATATAATGCACTCGCGTCTTTTTTTATCTGTCAACATCAATAACATTAAATATACTGTTTTATCTTAATACACCGTAGGGAGTCTAATACACAAGAGGCCGTTTACGTGTCAGTTTTATCAGTTTAACCATTCATGTAAGGATATTAAATGCCGGGAGGATATATACTGGTACCCAGGTGTCTAGCAAAGGGTTATAACGAGTATGCATATTTTATTTGTATGTATGTGAGGGTTAAGGTGTATGTACCCTTTCTATGATTTCTTTCCAATAAAAATACAAACATGTATAAGGATAATTTCTTTACAAATTCGTTTATGGGTCAATATAAAAAAAAGCAGCTAAATGTGTCACTTCTTTGTAAAATCCTATTTCTTACTTTCTCCCAATTTTGGATTGTTGCTTTACAATCTATGGCATCTGTACTTTCTATTTACTAATAGAAATTTTCACATAATTAATTTCAGTAAAGTTAATGGATAATTTTATCACACCAATCAGCCAAATTCATGCTGTCAATAGAATTTTTCTCTTCAAATAAGGATAAATACGCCAAAAATTATATGAAATTTTGTCTGAAAAATCATGTACACATAAAATAAACGTTTAATAGAATATGTCTTTGAATAAAAAAGTATGAGCCCCACCTTCCATTTAACTGATACAGCATTTAATATGACTGTACAAGAAAGTTGTGTCATTGGTGTTACTATTTTTGTTTTTGCTACAATAGAGTTATTATTCCTGATAAGAAAATATAAACAGTCCTAAGTCATATTACATCACTTCTCACGAAAAACAACAGAAACTGCTCCTTGATATTCATGATCAGAACATATTAATGGACTTCAGAAGTAAAAAAGTACACAAGTACAAACTTTTTTTGTCAGTGGTGTTTCCATCGTTATTTCAAAACGATTTTAGATATTCATTGAACTCTTTTACGAAAGATGTTCTTAAGGGAAACTAAAAGCAATGTTGACAAAACTTTTACTTTATCCAGGGTAAATTAGTAATATTAGATCATTTTATGACTAATACGTCATTGGTGTTATGGTCATTGGCATTACTTTCTAAAGTTTAACACCAATGACAGGAATGGTTACACCATGGACAAAACAAGTATTTTTGTAGGCAAAATATATTCTTCTTATATTGAAAAAAATATTTATATGTATTCTACTTTGCAAACCTAATTTATGGTATTTGAAAGTACTTGATTTATTTTCCAATAAATATTTTTTTTCCACGTACGGAAGTTTTAAATATCTGGTAATGCCAATGACAACTTCAGATCATATACATGTAACACCAATGACAAAACCTTTTTTTATGCTTAAATGATATATTTTCCCTTCTGAAAAATTCACTGGCCATGCATGAATGTCAGAGTTTATCACCTAAGTAAAGTAAAATTAGTCAAGTTTAACTTAGTTTGTGTAAATCTCTCTACGAATAGTTAACTTTTATGGTAACACCAATGACTGGTGAAGTAACACCGGTGACAATTGAGATTTTGATTAATACATTTTATCTACTAGTTCTCTAATGAAGAATGTGGGATTTAAAACATCATATCCTTCACAACTGAGACCCTTTTACCCTACAAACATTATTTTTTTTTCAAACCAATGATTAACAAACACTGCATATCTCTTGTCACTGGTGTTACTTCACCAGTCATTGGTGTTACAATAAAAGTTAACTACTCTGTCACTGGTGTTACCAGATTTCTTTTTGTTATAAGATCATTTTAAGTATGAAATCCCAGAAACTTTCTTCATTTTTCTATGTTAGCCATGCAGTGCATTTTGTCTTTCACATGAAGTTTCATGTTATATTATGTTTAAATGCTAATTGTTAGGTGCTAAGTCATTAGTATTACTAATTTCGATCATTGGTGTTACAGTTGAGTCAGTGGAGTAACCAACCTAAAACTTGTTATTTTTTACTTTTAATAAGTTTAAATGTAAGAAATAACTTTATATTACCTAATTTCACTCCTTGAAAAAAGTAATAAATTATGTTATTTTGAACTGTACACACATGGCACCACATTTCCAGCATTTTTTAGTGTGTGTCTATTTATTTTTGTCTCATGTCAATGTCCAAATATGATTGAAAACTTAATTTTCATCACTGGGCAACGATACTTTCGGACTCATCAGTAAACTTGAATAATCCTAGTACATGTTTATCATGGTTTGATTTCATAAGTTTTTTAATTGATTTTATACAACCAAATTTTATAAGGTAACACCAATGACAGAAAAACACAATTTGGCAACTTTTACCAGAACATTCTGAAAAAAAAATAGCTTCCCTACTGTTTGCTAAATGTTGTTTTCCCAAAATATTGTGCTGCCTTATCAATTTAGATACAAAAAAGAAACGGAAATATTTAATTTTATCTCCAATTGTCATATGAATCATTTAGCTGCTTTTTTTTTATATTGACCCTTATGTGTATCTTTTCTGCATTTACTTATCTAGATTTAGTTTGCGCGTGTTGGGGTGGGTGAGAATTATATTTGTATCTATAAAGGGTAACCAAGTTTCTCTTACTTTTTATTTTTCTAGACATAGAGATTTTAGAGCTGACTGAATTCGTATTGCAGTGATTCAAACCTCCTATAACAATGCAAAAGAAGAAAAAGAAAAAAAAAAGATCAAAAGAATTTCGACATCATATGGATAGTCGAAACAGGTATATTTTAGTTAAAGATGTCCATAAAAATATTCAATCTTTGATCAAATAGAACAATAAATGATACAATTTTTCTTGACGATCGAGAATAAATAATTCAGTTATTCCTTCTCTCCATTAGAAAAGACTTTTCTTCATATTATTTTACAGAAATGTAAGTTTGTATATTTTTTTCATATCATACTGATATTTATATTGTTAGAGGAAAGAGAAATCAATACGCATGATCATTGGCGTCCATTGTTCAGTTTTAAGAGCCATTCTCTATAAGAACCAAAATTTCTCAATAATGGGTGGTAAGGTGATGTCACCGATTTTGATCAAATTTTATATTTATTACTTATTCAACACCCTTTCTTGAAATTAAGCAAAAAAAATTTAATTGGGGGTTCCGTTACCATGGTAACCATACATGGCTCAAATATGGCCTCCTAGACGCCTCTCACAGCACTGTTTTTGACATTTTTTAATCAAAAATAATTAAACAACCGAAAAATTTGAATATGAAATAAATATATCTGCTTAAGAACAAGACTAAAAGCAACAAAAATGATGCAAGTTATTTACATTTGTCTATCATCATTGTGTCTAATTTAATCACTAAAATCTCAATGTTTTGCTAAATTGACCATTTTTGAAAAATGCATTTTTTATACATTTTTGAGCATAAATTAAAGAAAAATGCAGCGACAGATTTTCATCTCAATCAAGTATAATGTGAATTTGAACTAAACAAAAAACATACAAAAAAATAAAAGTTGTGTTTTTTCTTAAATCCAAAATAATTGACTTTCAAAATCGTTGCCATGGCAACATCAGAAATATTTCAAGATAGATTTACTTGTGTTTATACATATTTTTTGGATTAAAAATTGTTGGAAAAACTAAAATTTGGATCAATCTACATGTATCGCATATTAGTGCAGAATTTTGATTTTTTAAATAAGTTTTGCTAGTTGTCATAGCAACTATATATGTCCATGTATTGTGCTTTTGTTGTAAAAAGAGACATAATTATGATCTTCGTATTCAATTTTAACTTAAAAAAATTCAATTAGCTCAACATTAATTCATTTGATTATTTCATTAAAAATTTTTAATGTGTTCATTGGCACATGCACAGTTGTCATGGAAACCTTTCAAACTTTCATTTAATATAGTATGCTGTATAATGTTCTATGCGTGTGAGTTATAGTAATAATACTGGTCTTTTTAAGATCAGACAGAGGGTGATACATCGTAACATTGTAATTCAAACAAGACCCCATCTATTCATCATATGAAACAATATTGAGAAAAGGGATGAATCGTAGTTTATTCTAAAATATTTGAGTAGTTGCCATGGAAATAACCATGTTGAATTTTCCTTAGCAACAAGTCTTTCAGTGTTTCAAGTGTTTAGAGAATTGACTAAAAAGTATATTTTTCATTTGACAGCGGAAAGACAAAATTAGATTGAAATGTTTCAGTATTTTTCTTTGGTAAAGATGTTTTTTACGGGGTATGTTTATTATGTGTTTTACATGTTTTATGCCCCAGTAATCAAAGAATATGGGTATATACATATAGTTTTTGCCCTCTCCACCATTCTGTTTATTTGTCCATGAAAACGTTAACATCGTCCATAACTTTTATATTGTTGGTGCTATGGCTTTCATATTCAACATAATTTATGTATTCCCTCAAGATCTTTCATTGTGTACCAAAATATTTGATATCTTGACATTGGAGTATGACCAGTTTCGGAGGAATATACCCAATTTTTACCTTGTCTACAACGCGTGAAATTTTGTGCTAGGGGTTTCATACGTTACTGTGACAAGTCCTTTGCATGGATATATGAATTTATAAAATATATATTTTACTTTTTGACCTTCACCTTGGAATTTGACCCACTTTAACCTTGGGAATAACTTTTGAGCAGTTACTATTAGGACCTTTATGTTTCATAATTGTATTCAATTCAACAAGGCCTCCCCAAACATACAAACAATATTGACATTTTGATCTTGGATGTTGATGTACTTTTTAAAAGCATTAACCATGGCCATATATTTATAACAATTGGTGCTAAGACTTTAATATTTCACTTGTGTGTTTCTTGTAAGGCCTTCTCGTTTGTACCTTTTATTTCACCTTTCCACCTTGACCTTGGAGTCTGACCCACATTTAACTTTAGCCACGACTGTGCCAGTGCTTTCATATTTCACACACCTGTACATTCATTGAGACAGGTCGTTTCTTTGAGTAGCAACACTTTTCATTCACAAGAGGCCCATGGGCCACATCGCTCACCTGAGCACATTGGCTAGGAAATAACACAGAAATCATTTCAGTATTGAGAAGTTTACATGGGGGTTGGAGTCTGGAATTTTAAATTACCAACTACCTGATGATGCTTATATAAAACAAATGCCTTTGCTGTTTCTGCGCAGATGATTTTTTTTCCTATTCATTCATTTGACCTCCCCCCATTGTGGTCCAGCACTACCCCTGGGAGCCCTCATTTGAACCTGTTTGACTTTGTACTACCTGAGAATGCCTCCATTTCAACATGATTAAACATGGCTGTTCTGTTCTTGGGAAAAAAATGTCCTTTATATTTCTAGGCAAAACTTTGATTCCGAATTATGGCCCACCCTATCCAGCCCCTACTTCCCGTTCATGACTTGAACAAACTTGAATCAACACTACGTGAGGATGCTTACTTAAATATATGACCAATCATGGCTCTGTGGTTCTTAAAAAGAAGAGTTTTAAAAATTTCCAGTGTAATTATTCTGTGAAAAACTTAAATCGTCCATTGAGGGGTCATGATTTGAACAAACTTGAATCTGCTGGTACACTACCTGACTACCTGAGGATGTTTTCACATCAGTTTCATCTTTCCTGGCCCAGTGGTTCTGGAGAAGAAGATTTTCAAAGATTTTGCTATATATTCCTATGTAAATCTTTGATCTTCAGTTGTAGCCCAACCCTACCCCTGGGGGTCATGATTAAAACAAAATTGAATCTAAACTACCTGAGGATGCTTCCATATGAGTTTCATTTTTCCTGGCCAAATGGTTCTTGAGAAGATTTTTAAAAGATGCCATTAATTTTTCATTAATTCATAATTATCTCCCCTTGATAGAGGGCTTGGCCCTTCATTTAAACAAACTTGAATTCCCTTCACTCAAGGATATTTTGTGGCAAGTTTGGTGGAAATTGACCCAGTGGTTCTTGAGAAGAAGATGAAAGTATGATAAGTTTACGATGACGACAACGACAGACAAATTTTGATCAGATAAGGTCATTTGAGCCTTTGGCTCAGGTGAGCTAAAAAGAGGTTGTTTAAAAAAAAAGAACAAATCTGGTTTGGGAAATATGATACATGTTTTTATTCGGTTAAAACAATTTGATAAGCATTCAATGTTGAGAGATATTTTGACATCAAGCTGTTAAAAAGGAGAGTGGCCATTTTCTATAACTGAATGAACACTAAAAACAGGATTTTAACTCAGAATTTAAATTGTAAAATTCTACACAAGGTTAGGAGAAGTCTACTACTGCACCCAACTTAACAATCAAACAGAAGACTGTACATAAAAATCATAAGGAAAATATATAGAGAACAATAGTGTGCAACCATCTTTGGTACACGTGTAGATGTTTTCCTCCCTTTTAATTTTTGTAGGCAGACTGTTTCACAATCTCACATGCTCCCTGTGATACTTCACTTTGAATTTGAAAAAGATCCACTTTTGGAATACTTTTGAAAGAGATATACTTGAGAAAAGAATTTATTTTATGTTGATATCTAATCCATGGTTTCAGTAGAGTTTTTTCTTCATTTTCTGTGCATGTATCTACAATTGCTCTGACTCTTTACTTGACAGTTTTCAGAGATTGTTCAATAACCTGCAAAAAGATTAAAATATGCAAAAATTAAACCAAGTTATAAATTATTTGAAAATTCATGTAACATTCTATGAAGCTGAAAGTACTAGTATTATAAAATAAATAAATGTAAATGTAGTGTAGTAGGAAAGGAGAAATGCAAGAAGAAAACATATGGCTGGACCGGGAATCGTACCCGTGACCCCTGCATTACTAGTCAGGACTCAGGTGCTCTAACCACTGAGCTATCCAGGCTGATATCTACGGTCCATATAGCTGAAACTTCTACATTCCTCCCTCCTTAAATAGTCTTCAACCTCGAAGACACAAGTTCTAGGGCCCTGCCAGGAATTATTAATTTACACAAACACTGTAACCTGAACAAAGCCCCCCACACTGGCAACCAAATGTAGTAGGAAAGGAGAAATGCACGAAGAAAAGATATGGCTGGACCAGGAATCGAACCCGGGACCCCTGAATTACTTGTCAGGTGCTCTAACCATTGAGCTATTCAGGCCAATATCCACGGTCCGTATAGCCCGAACTTCTACAGTAGTTATTATACCCCCCCCTCCCATGTGCTTCAAAGGAGAGGGTGGTATATTGTTTTATCCCTGTGTGTCTGTCTGTCCATGTGTCTGTCAGTAGCAAATTTTGGTGTCAGTTTTTCAGGAACTACTCATTTCAAATGCTTGAAATTTTTGCACATTCTTTATTGAGGCATGCCATCTGATGTCAACTTCCTGTTTGTGCATCTGTCCATATCATACAAAAGAAATTTTTATAACAGCTTTCTCAGCAACTAGTCATTGCAGATGATTGAAACTTGAGCACATTCTTTGCTGAGGCATGCAATATAGCAGGATTAAATTCATTTCTGTAATCTTACTATTTCCCTGCATCTGCCCGTTATTGAACTTGTTCAACATTAACATGATACTAAGTGTACGTATATTCACATCAGAGTGAGGGTATTACTATTGTGCATTGGCTCACATACTTTTTTTTACAGCTCTTTTAAAATCAGATCCTGTTTAAACTTCACCAGTGCTGGTTAATACAGTGTAGTGCAAATTAAAATGAGGAAATATGCCTCATCATAATTTTGTTTCATAGATCTTTAAGAAAAAAAATGTTGAAAAAAATTGTATGTAATGTGGGTTAAAAAGTTAATGACCTTGACAACCAAATGAAATTCTTAGTAGTAGCTAATATACATAAACAAGGCAAGAAAATGATGTCTGTATTTTTAATTTGATAATCATCCTTGGGATTATTTAAAGAACTATATGCGGTATTAACCAACATTTGCCCCCCAAAATCAAACTTTGATGGAGTAATATTTAATTAAGTCCTTAAACAGGGGAGTATATGCTGACTTCAAAGCACTAAATATTTTCATAAGAAATGACGTCATATGTACGTAATGACGTCACAAATATGACGTAAATTTCAGTTTTTTATGAATTTTGCAGAAAAATGTACATATTTCGTCGATATTTTAAATAAGAGTCACCGAGCGCATGTGTGTTCAGGATTAATATTTTGATATAATGTGTAGAATGATAATATCAATGAAATATGTCAATATTGTTCCTGAACACACATGCGCTCTATAAATTCTAAAGCTTAAATTGTTGAAATTTTGTCCATTTTGTCCTCTTTCTGAAAAAGGATATAAAATCGGACTAGTTTGTGACGTCATAAAAACAGAAATTGTGAATACACTGCTCTGGAACTATAATATTTTCTGTTAACTTATATTTCTCGTACAATTTATTGAATTCAGCACATTTCAGGAAGTTTTCAAAATTTGACTTTTGTGGGGGCAAACATATGCAATATACCGCATATAGTTCTTTGATCAGGATTGGTCAAAATATAAAAAAAAACATTTCTTAAATATTTTGCAATTTAATTTCATTTTTTTTTAAATAACTGACTACTAAAATTGTTCATTTTAGTTGTGACAATAGTTTTATGAAGATTTTAACCATGCAATATAGACCTTCATATTTTTCACTTATTAATAAACATCAAATTTTAAACCATAAGCATTTTGTTTGCAAATAAAAGTTTTTAAAATTATTTTCTCTGATAAATGTCCAATAAATTGAATAAAATAATTAAAAGCTAATACCCAGGTCTCTCAAGGCTGATACAGGAATAGTTTAAAAGGGATGTCTTAAAAGATCTATTAAAATTCTGGTGTGGCATTTCTCCTACAATGGAGATCTACAATATGTAGTACCTCTTTCATTGAATCAGCTGTTAGAACATATCATGGCCTTGAATGAAGTAGCTCTTTATGTTCATTAAGGTGTGGCTGAGCCTAAAATAAATAAGCACAATAAGCACCCCTTCTACTATATTGACAAAAACATAGTGTTTACTGTTACAACATTGTTTATCCTGGAACTTTGTAAAATACACATAACATATATAATGCTACTTGATCAAATAAATTAAATTATTCGGTGTAAATTATATAATTTATTTTTGATTACTGTATTTCCAATAGACCACGTATGTACCAGTAACCCTGTAATCATTGTTAGATGATGTCTTGTATAATTTTTTTTTCATTAAAGAAATCTTTATTCCAATTTGTTTTCTGTTTACTTTTAAACTGTTTATTATTATTATGAAATTTCTAAATGACAAATGAAACTATGAATGATAGCTTGCATAATGAATAATAAATTACAAACCTGATCATATTTCCTGTTTTGATTTTCATCCTCTTCATATTGTTTGAGCATTCAACTTCAAGAGACAGGCTGGTGCATAGAGCTAAAAGTTGAATTAAGTTTATTTGAGCAGATAATCAAAAGATATATCATTCATACAAATCTTGTTTTAATATAGTTTTTTTAAAAGTACTATATGCTTGTTAAAATAATTTAAGCATCCCCTAACCCATTTTTTAAATCAAAATTTATATTAACATTTGTTTAAACATCATGTTATTTAAACTCTAATAAGAACATTTATTCAAAGACAGGAATGTGCACTTTAAAATGATAAATATTCCACTATACATGTACATACTAGTAAACACTGACTGTACAATACTCACAGGTTCCAGGAAGAACAAGTCCTCTAGCCTCTGTGTATTTTGAGTACACCATTGACTGGGATCAGTCTGTTGGATTTCTGCTTCTCATGGAATGAATTATGATTCACCAGATTTTTTAAAAATAAGGAATGGCAATTGACACCAAATTTCTTCTTCGTACATCACTCAGTCACTGTTTTATTTCAACGGCAGAGAAAAATGTGTGGAACAAATTTCCCTATTTTCAGAACTGGACGGCAAAATACCACATTCTATTAGTATTATGTCCTTATTATTCATATCAACTGAATTCAAATTAAATACATCTTCTGACAAGTGGAATTTGTAGTAAAAACGAAGCAGCAAACCAATCTGAAAGTCTTCTGCTGGCAAAAAACATTCCTTTTTTCACAGGAAACACAAAAGAGTTACACGAAGGGAAATAACTCTTGATAAAATTAAGCACTTTTCTCTTGAAAAACAGCAAATTTACAAGGCTTTATTTTCTTTATTTTAAATAACACACCTCCAATTTTTTGAAGATTAACTTATATATCTATAATCTTTTTACAGGATTAGTTTTGTTGAATTGTGTTGCTGCGTTTATGAGTTTCAGCCACATACATTATAAAGGAAATAATAGCAAATGTGACAAAAGTATGACTTGCTGGTCTCCATGGAAACAGCAGTATCCCGTCATTTTGCATATACCAGTATACTTGACTAGTAGTATGTATTAATTTACCAAAGTTTCATTTAAATCGGTGACTATGGCTTTCCATCAAATTTTGGTGCTTATAGAGAATGGCTCTTAAAAATTATTATGCAAAGTTGTACATGTACATGTATTTCATTCGGACTTTATTGTAAGAAGGAGAATTGAATGTGCATAAAGTAATTAAATGGATATCATGTAATATTTTATTCTGCTTTTCAAGGGGGATAGTACTAGTATACACACATAACCGTTTAAAACACAAATCAATTTCAAAAAGTTGGCCACGAATTTAAATACGCGTTGAAATATGTCTCATCAAGTGGATAATAAATTTATCATAAATTAAAAAAAAATGTGTGGTTTAGATTAATAAAGGACCTTTAATAACTTGAAGATTTTGAAACAAAAAAGTATCAGATAGGCAATTAAGAAATATTACAAGCACCGTGTCCTGACATCATAACTTTTTTCTGTCCGATATTTTAATATTGCGATTAATTTCAAAGGAAAATCAATGTTTTGCAGCAAATCATAATTAATATACTCAAAGTAAACATTAATAAATCTGGATTTGAATCAAACATTTTTTTTTTTTGTTTGGAGCAAAAAGGTTCATCAGTAATTTCAGTCAGACTTTCCGAGCCGTAGTTATCTTTCTTAGTTCACTTACATGTTTGGACGACTGTTGGTTTAAATTTCTCCGAAAAGCTACCATTTCTAAAAGTATTTTAGAAATTAAAATCTGAATTGTCTTTGTCTCTCTGCCTCTCAGGTTTTATTAAGAAAAATTTAAATCTTACAATTTTTTTAAGTGACAAAAATATGGCCACAACCTTTATTTAAGGCATGAAGAAAAAAAGACCAGAATCAAACCGAGAAAAGTCGTGTACGTGTCAGACCACAAGTTGTTTAAACAGTTTTACCATTTATGCTAGTATATTATACTTTATAGATAAACATCTTTTAGAAAGGTTTTTAACAAAGTTGGGTACGAATGCAAGGGTCTCTATTTGTACATGTATGTATGCATTAGAGTTAAGGTGCTAGTGTCTTTCATTTTCTCCAACAACTATAATTTCTTAACCTTTAAATAATCACTGTTCACATGTATGCACTTATCATATGATTATACACCTTATTATTTTTTATTTATTTATAACTGTTTTGCACATAAATTCCACTTATACCTACATTAAATTGTAACTTTTACTTCCCGACTATCTAAAATATAAATTGGACGAATGGATCTTTTTTTCTTTGTTTTCCATGGGCAGGTACGGTATGCTGCGACAATCAGGTACCGGGGGCATCGGTTCTTTGTAATAATCCCTGCTTGAAAGGTGGGGGAGGGGGGGGGGGGTTATTATTTAGTGAGCTCATTGATCGCCATACCTCTAGTTGCTTTTACTTTTTATTGCTTGTCAAAGAGCCATAGCTGCCTTACCGACGACACGGCAGACTCAAGTATATATTTAAAGGAAATCACCTGTTTCTATTTACAGATACATGTACCTTTTTACATTCATGATCAAACTAAACGTATGAAATTTTTTGTGGACAAGTGTTATATTTTCATAGTTGCAATTTTGTTACATGAGTCGACAATCATTTTACTTGTTCAATACTCTTATGCAAAACAAGATTTTCGAAAAAGTCTAAAAAAAAAAAATAAATAAATAAATAAAACGAGCTAGCAGCTATGACTTTGGGTCATTAAAATAGTTTAGGACTTTTTTTCCCCGAGATTCATTTATGCGCATGCGTTGGAGTAGAAATGACATGTTGTTTATCCAGAGTGAGAAAATTTGACTGTAAATGGGAAAATAGCGAAGTTTATTTGCTGTAATGTTAAGGAAAGCTTCTACGAAGAGTCCAGTCAGTACAGAGAGTAGACCTGGGGTTGATGTGGGGAAGCGTAGGCTATCTTCTGACGGCAAAACTCCAAAACCGACACCCAAGCAGGTCAAAATGGCGACCACCAGATCACCGAACACTACTGACCAGTCCGGTAGGTCTAATGTTTCTGATGGGGATTATGATAAGTTTGTAGAGAAAATGACTAACATAGCCGATGCAGTTGATAAATTACGGAAAGGGCAGTCAACTCTTCAGTCTATTGTTAAAAGCAAATTGGACAAGTTTAAAAACGAGTTTATTGCGAGTATTGATGAGAAGTTCAAGGCCATGAAGAGTGACATTGACATTGAATTGTCCATTCATAAATCACACATCGACGTACTTTCAAAGACCATTGATTCTATTGTTGAACGGCTAGAACTAGTTGAGAATAGGGATAGTAGGGAATCCCCTATGTACGAAAATAACGTGCGTGGTTTTTCAAACAACCCTATTGATGACCCAAATGTTACCATTATTGCAACGAATGTTAAGTTTGAACCCAATGAAAATCTACTTGCTGTTGCTCAAGAGATGGTCGCTCATCTTGATGATAGTGCCAATGTCGTTGCGGTCGCTCGGTTAAGGAGTAGGAAAATAAATATACCGGGGTTAGTGAAAATTAGTTTTATGTCTTCTAATGCTTATAGGCAAGATCACCGCAGCTTGTTTTTGCTAATTTTGTAAAAGTCAAATAAAACACTTTGATGTTGATGAAAAATGTCATTTATTAAAATGACGGTATAAATGTGAACAATTTAACAAACAAGAAGGGGGATCAGATTCACAAGCTTTGCTTATCAGTTACGTAAAATATGATAATGTCTGATCCCCCAAAACTGACTAGAAAAAAGTATCTGTAAGACAAGACAATCAAAACATCATATTAAAAAGTTAGCAAATAGATGGCACATCAAAATAAAATAGGCAAACATCACAAGAAAAAGTTGGCAAAAAGATGGTACATCAAAGACACAATCAAAACCTCAGAAGAAAAAGTTTGCAAAAAGATCATAATCAAAACCAAATACATGAAAGCGTAAAACAATCGAGTAAAAACTATAATATAATATAAATTTTACATGACACATTAATGATCATATTAAGGGATAGGAATGTTGGGGTGGAGGTGGGTCTTCAAAATAGACGTGCTTCAGGTATCACACCGGTAATTGTTTTCACTATATAATTCTATATAGAATAAAAAATCGTTAAAAATCGGGTATTTGTTTACATGAAAAAATATTTAGCAGGAGGTGTTAAACATTACCTGTCACATTAGCTGACACCAAAAAACAGGGTACCCACACGGCATTTTCGGACTTTTTCCATCTGCAAACACGGCTACCCTCAAATCCACGTGTTTTCACTGTGTTTATAAACACCTCGAGTGCACTACGGGAAGTAGCCTCCTATGACATGAAAAAAATAGTTCCTGTCAAAAACCTTTATTTATTCTCAAAGTACATAAAATTTACTAGGCACAGGTACCAAAGTTGTAAAAATGGCATGAAAGAAAATAGGAAAACGTCTCAAAAGAAAAGAAAATCAATTTTATATATATGGACCTACATTTGACTAAGTTCATTTTGATTGGTCAATTACCGGTGTGATACCTTCATGTTAGCGGTGGTGAGCGCGCGAGTGTGAATGACTCGCTGAGCTGACCACGTGACCTTACACATTCCATTACAATTAGGCAAGGCGTGGATCTGAGAATTTTCACAATTTACCAACGTAAATGTTTCCGAAAACCTCCAAACAAATTATCGCATTAAATACATAAATACAATTATTAGGGTCTTCCGTCTTCAGCGGAAGACCCTTCTATTATTCTTATGTTTCTTTTTCAATTTTCTTCTTCTTATTATTATTATTCTTTTTTTCTGCACAAATTTTGTGCCGACGATTTCTCAGAGATCTTTGGATCGATTTGTTTCAAATTTTCAGGGTTGGTTCAGAACAATCTGAAGTTAATTCCGGCTGAAAGATTTTTTGAAAATCACTTCCGGTCTAGAGTTATCGCCCTTTTCTTAAAATTCAGACGACCTCCTTGTCTGTGATAGAACTCAATAACGGCTTAAGCTAGAGCGCTGAAATTTTCAGTGATAATAGAGGACATGTTGCCATGTTGCACCTGGGTCAGGATATTTTCCGGAAGTGTCTAGTATGGAAGCTCGGTAGGGGTCAAAATTTAGGACACGAATCATGACTGATTTTTTCAGACATTTTGCATCATACCTTTTAAAGTATAATTATTTTGATAAAACATACTGAACAAAATTTGTGCAGAATGACAAAATCTTTAGAATGATAACAAGAAAAAAGTGCTGACTCATCACATTAAGGGCCAAAAGGGGCTTAAAGTGTTTATTCGATAACTCTTTAACAATCAATATTTTGATATACATTACTGAAGCAAAAATGTTTATTTCAACAATCTACCACTGTGTATTATGATTTTAATGTAGTATAATTCAAGATTAGGGGCCAAAAGGGGCCAGAATGCTAAATCTTTGACGCTTTATATCTCGAAAGTGAGAAATATTTTGACAAGTAATATTGAACAAAAGATGTTCAAAATCATGTTCTAAACAATATGCAACCTTTCATTTTTTTTTAAAAGTCCCCATTAGGGAGTTTAAGGGTTGGCCCCTAAATATTTCTTTTGCAAATTACTCGAAAACAAAAAGGAATTTCTGAATAGTTGTTGAACAAAAAGTGTTCAAAATCTTAAGAACTTCAAAATGAAATCAAGAAAAAGGGGCTGGGCACTCATATTAGGGGCCAAAAGGGGCTTAAAGTCTTTTTTCGATAACTCATTAACAGTCAATATTTTGTTATACATTACTGAAGCAAAAATGTCTATCTCAACAATCTACAGCTATGTATTATAATTTTTATGACGTATGGTACATAATTAGGGGCCACAAGGGGCCAGAATGCCAAATCTTTGACGCTTTATATCTCGAGAGTGAGAAATATTTTGATAAGTAATATTGAACAAAAGATGTTCATAATCATGTTCTGAACAATATGCAACCTTTCATTTTTCGCTAAACGTCCCCATTAGGGAGTTGAAGGGTTGGCCCCTCAATATTTCTTTTGCAAATAACTCAAAAACGAAAAAGGATCTCTGAATAGTTGTTGAACAAAAAGTGTTCAAAATCCTAAGAGCTTTAAGATGAAATCCCAAAAAAGGGGCTGGACGCTCAAATTAGGGGCCAAAAGGGGCTTAAAGTCTTTTTTCGATAAATCTTTAACAGTCAATATTTTGTTATACATTACTGAAGCAAAAATGTTTATCTCAACAATCTACAACTGTATATTATGATTTTTATGTCTTATATTACATAATAAGGGGCTACAAGGGGCCAGAAGGCTAAATCGTTGATGCTTTTTATCTCGAAAGTGAGAAATATTTTGACAAGTAATATTGAACAAAAGATGTTCAAAATCATGTTCTGAACAATATGCAACCTTTCCTTTTTCGCTAAACGTCCCCATTAGGGATTTGAAGGGCTGGTCCCTTAATATTTCTTTTCCGAATAACTCGAAAACGAAAAAGGATCTCTGAATAGTTGTTGAACAAAAAGTGTTCATAATCCTGAGAGCTTTTAAATGTTATAAGGAAAAAAGGGCTGATCCCTAATATTAGGGGCCGTGAGGGGCCAAAAGTCGATTTTAGAAGTCTTTATTGTTCAATGTCTTTTTACAGAATATGGAAAATCATTACTTTAGAATGAAAATCTCAATCAAAATCTGATCTCATCTCATCAGGAATCGAACGGAAGACCCACTCGTTGCTCGCAACGAGATCGTATCTAGTTATTCTAATAATTGTTGTTTTATGTCTTCTAATGCTTATAGGCAAGATCACCGCAGCTTGTTTTTGCTAATTTTGTAAAAGTCAAATAAAACACTTTGATGTTGATGAAAAATGTCATTTATTAAAATGACGGTATAAATGTGAACAATTTAACAAACAAGAAGGGGGATCAGATTCACAAGCTTTGCTTATCAGTTACGTAAAATATGATAATGTCTGATCCCCCAAAACTGACTAGAAAAAAGTATCTGTAAGACAAGACAATCAAAACATCATATTAAAAAGTTAGCAAATAGATGGCACATCAAAATAAAATAGGCCACAAGATGTGATATGCAGGTCACATCCATGTAAGATGTGACATGCAAATCACATCCGTGCCATCCAAGGTGAGCTTGCACACATCAAATCTATAGGAAGGCAGTTAATCACTGGCCTCTCCATACATCTTAAAGTAATGAAATGAAAAACAAAAATCTACCTTTCATTAATTATTCCATTACCAGTTATCACTAAAATGTAGTTACATGTCAAATAATGGAGGAAATAGACCCTGACAGTATTTCAGAAATTTTTGGTCATAACCTTCCTTACTGTGAAAAATTCTTAATGAATTTTACTTATGTAGCTTATGTATTAAGTTTATTAGACAGATCTGACTCATTTCATTATTTTTATTCTTCCAATGCAGTAATATATGTATCACTGGAGGTGTGAATAAATTAAAATAAATCATGTGTCTGTAGAAATTATCATTCTGTGAGAACATATTTTACTTATTTACATTTTATCGCAGTTGTCGCTTGTGCTGAAAATTCATTCGTAAACCTAGAATTAGTCTATTTTTGAAAAATCAGCTTTAACACCCTTTACCGCAAAGTCTGTAGACACAATAATTGACTGCGGTCAGCTGGTGCAAATAATGTTTAGTCATATAAAATGAAAAAACAATATTCTCTGACTTTTTCCCACATTTTAGATGAATAATGCTACCTTTTTGGTCATATTTTAAAGTTTTGAGTGTAAAAAATAACCTATTGTTAATTTTTACACAGAAATCTGTGAAAAAAATGTAAATTCTAATTCTAATTTTAAGATTGTGTGTTTTCAAACAAAAAGTTCATAAAATCACATATTTTGTTGAAATATGCCTTTTAAAAATGAAAAATGTCTTTAATAAGGATTAAAATGATTTTTCATAATCACCTTCAAGGTATCACACCGGTAATTGTTTTCACTATATAATTCTATATAGAATAAAAAATCGTTAAAAATCGGGTATTTGTTTACATGAAAAAATATTTAGCAGGAGGTGTTAAACATTACCTGTCACATTAGCTGACACCAAAAAACAGGGTACCCACACGGCATTTTCGGACTTTTTCCATCTGCAAACACGGCTACCCTCAAATCCACGTGTTTTCACTGTGTTTATAAACACCTCGAGTGCACTACGGGAAGTAGCCTCCTATGACATGAAAAAAATAGTTCCTGTCAAAAACCTTTATTTATTCTCAAAGTACATAAAATTTACTAGGCACAGGTACCAAAGTTGTAAAAATGGCATGAAAGAAAATAGAAAAACGTCTCAAAAGAAAAGAAAATCAATTTTATATATATGGACCTACATTTGACTAAGTTCATTTTGATTGGTCAATTACCGGTGTGATACCTTCATGTTAGCGGTGGTGAGCGCGCGAGTGTGAATGACTCGCTGAGCTGACCACGTGACCTTACACATTCCATTACAATTAGGCAAGGCGTGGATCTGAGAATTTTCACAATTTACCAACGTAAATGTTTCCGAAAACCTCCAAACAAATTATCGCATTAAATACATAAATACAATTATTATTCTAATAATTGTTGTTTTATGTCTTCTAATGCTTATAGGCAAGATCACCGCAGCTTGTTTTTGCTAATTTTGTAAAAGTCAGATAAAACACTTTGATGTTGATGAAAAATGTCATTTATTAAAATGACGGTATAAATGTGAACAATTTAACAAACAAGAAGGGGGATCAGATTCACAAGCTTTGCTTATCAGTTACGTAAAATATGATAATGTCTGATCCCCCAAAACTGACTAGAAAAAAGTATCTGTAAGACAAGACAATCAAAACATCATATTAAAAAGTTAGCAAATAGATGGCACATCAAAATAAAATAGGCCACAAGATGTGATATGCAGGTCACATCCATGTAAGATGTGACATGCAAATCACATCCGTGCCATCCAAGGTGAGCTTGCACACATCAAATCTATAGGAAGGCAGTTAATCACTGGCCTCTCCATACATCTTAAAGTAATGAAATGAAAAACAAAAATCTACCTTTCATTAATTATTCCATTACCAGTTATCACTAAAATGTAGTTACATGTCAAATAATGGAGGAAATACCGGTATTAATATAATATCCGAGCAATGTTAATAAATAACAATATTGAGTAATACATGTAAGTATGGAAGAAAACTAATTTCAGAGAAAATGACATATCGAAAAGTATTGTTTATTGAGCCAGCAAGTAAGCAAAGTCAGACGAGGAGTATTTGGATATCCAACAGCAGGTATTCACTGACCTGTCAATGTGGGAATGAACATGTTCCTTACGGTATTTTTAATTGTAAGAGTAGAACAAAACAGCAGTTAAATCACTAACCTGTATTTAAACTACATCCTAATATTTAACTATTTATCATGAATAGAACAAAACAGCAGTTAAATCACTGACCTGTATTTACACTACATACTTAGTGAGTATCAAAATATTTATCGTGAGTATAACAAAACAGCATTTAAATCGCTGACCTGCATTTAAATTACATCCTAATATCTTACTAATTTTCACGAGTAGAACACAACAGCAGTTAAATCACTGACCTGTATTTAAACTACATCACAGTATCTAAGTATTTATCATGAATAGAACAGAACTGCAGTTAAACACCGACTCGCAATTAAACTACATTCTAGAATCGAACTAATGGGGGTAGAACAAACACAGTAATTAAATGCTAGATTATTATTATTATTATTATTATTATTATTATTATTCATTTATAATTATTTATTTATTTTTTATTCATTTATTTATTTATTTTTTATTTTTTTTTTTTTAAGTGGAACAAAACAATAATTAACATTGACCAATATTTGATCTTCGGACCTATATTGTAGTTCTCTCCATTTGAGATCAAGGTACAATTAAATTACTGTACATACTTTAGTTCCACAAAACAGGTATAATAAATTGATATTGAGAGAATTATGAAGATTGAAGAAGAATCATGCGGAGAGTGCTCATGAGTAGGACACACGGTCAGATATCATTCTACTTATTACAACCTTGAATTATTTAACTTTATATCTATGCGAGTGTTTATTTTATTTATTTATTTATTTATTTTTTTTTTTATTTTAAACCAGTTTTAAGAGTATCTTCCCAATTGTAATTTTTTAAAAATTTGTATCAGAAATTCAACAAATATAAACAACCCCAAAATATTTGCATAACAGCCCTTTCTCTTGGAACTGTCGGACCCAAGAGGTTGTGTAAGCCAATGACAACTCTTTTGTCGATTTCAAAAGTTTATTAATAAATCCAATTTACAATTTTTCCGTGATCGTATAGTTTTAGAAATATTCGTTCCTGAAATATGATCAGAAAAGACCAATACACTTTTTATGTAGATATCCAAAGGGTCCGTCCAAAAGATAAAGAGTTTAAGACCGAACTCCAAATAAATAAATAAATAAACAAAAGTCCAAAAGATTGATTCCCGAAAATAGAATAAGAGAGAGTTGGTAATTTCAGAATAAGACCGGGAATACTCTTTTCTGACTAAAACAGGGTATTTTGTGCTCAGTGGGTATTCATGGTCCCAGATATAAAAATGTATTTCATTGGATAATTCACCATCACTAACCACCTACGCTTTGTCCGTAGGTCTGTCCGTTGACCTATGAACCCCAACATGGCACCACCCTCGAATACAGGTAAACACTCATTACTAATATTTATGGGCTCAGTCCCCATCTCTGCACCACAGGAGTTCTAGCCTTAAGCTCTTTTACTTATTTACTTCAAAGTCCCCAATTTTATTGCTCTTAGTCAAAACTCTTAATAATACCATTGTATTTCCGTTCAAATTTTATTACTTACTATCGATGGCTTGATTGGTCTATTCGGATCAATTTCATTACAAAATGATCTACCAAATTATAGTGTATTTGAACAACAACAAAATCCAATTTGTTTTGACAAGATAATAATTGTTTATAAAATTAAAGTCCTTTTCCCAATTATAAAGTCACCGAATCTGCGTCACTAATAATATCCATTCTGATTTAATAAACCTTTATCTCATTTTATTTTAACTGCTAAAAACTAAAATGATGATGATATTAATATTGTCTAAGTTTAAAATGTTCATACAATATGTCTGTGCTAAACCCTATAGGTTTACATTCGTCCCCACACACTAAGAAATTTCCCTGGCCAGTGGAAATTTCTCCGCTAGATCCGGAACATAATTTTAAACTTAGTCACAGTTTATTTCGTTCACAAGGTAAGAAGTAATCCCGCGGCACTGTTCACTTTTTATTAAACAAAATCCACAGTCTTCGAAGATAATAGTCACGATGTCTTTATTGTTAATTGCATACGGTAGTCGCACAGCATAGGAAATTAGCGGACGTCTTCTTCTTGTTTCCGAATTAAAGTCCAATATGTACGGTTACATTGATTATATAAGTCCAATATATGTGTCCAATATATGTTCACCTAACAACTCTACGTGGATATACGGTTTTACTACTGTTCACTACTGGAACCTTCACTACTCCTCACTAAACTTGTTCGCTTTGGAATCAATGTTCTCATTCCACACTTAGGTATAGATCAAAACTTAGTTATATTCCACAATAATATATATAACAGGTCACCGTGTTACTTTTGAAGTTCATGCAGCGGATACAGTCCTGGTGATTTAGTAGATGACGGAGTGCAATTATCACCACTCCAGACGGTAGCGTCGTCCTTCAAATTAGAAGCCATCAGTGTATCCCGTACCTTTAAATTTAAATTTTAATCCAAAAGTCCGAATGATGATAGTTTTTGTTCTCAACATCAGAATTTGTAATTGACTTATTAATTATTCAGTACATCCTTGCAAAAGTACAACACAAATCAGTAAATATCATTAGTCTCCAACGTTTTCTTCATCTGTAAGCATCTCAAAATGACTGATATCACCTGTCGTATTCCTCATTTCCACGACTTCTTGTGATATCCACAGTCGATATTCTCAAAACATAAACACGGTACTATCCTTTTCACAATCGCATCCTCACAGCGAATTTAACTCAGGATTATAGAACAAAAACTTATGACGGCCCATTAACACTGGGTCAGACGTAATCACCGTCCTTGGTATCAGACCAACGCCATATTAAAAATAAATGCCTCAAACTTAGTCCACGATAAATCCCAACGTATTGTTTGATTCAGTGTTGCACTCTTCTCGAGATTTCAAAACTTTGAAACAAATCTAGTCAATTTTCAAATTCCATGTTTTAAAAAATGTGACAATAAATCTGACGTGAACTTCATTATCATTTTCTCTTGCCTGTCCATTACAAGATATCCGTTTATAAATAATTTCTCTTTTCTTTTTAAAACAACGTTGATTAGAAGCGAACTAAGATCACTACATATGTTCAATATGATTAAACGCATTCCTTGTTAAGAAATTCAATTTCAAGATGATTTTTTTCAATATCATTTACTTTTTATTATGACAACAAGGAATCAACACTACATGATAAACTTTTTTCTTCATTTAAATTTTTTAGATTTTTCCTTCATTTTTAAAACTGTTGCCGAATAAGTCATGAACATTCTTTAAAACAAACCAAAACAATAAGCCAAAATTGATATTTCCGAAAAATCAAATTAAAAAATCAAAACATGGTCAGGCTACAGATACTTCTGGGTCAGAAATTTACGTCCTACCTTGCCACATTTTCCCTCCGCGTTTGACATTTTAGTTATGTTTCGCATCGCCTTGGTCGTAAGTACCGAATTGACTTGGTAATATTTTTCCATTCCTCGTTCCGAGCATTAATAATATTCACAGTCCTTTTTCAGTCTTGATCACAAACGTTAATTGATTTTCAGTACTTCGCAAATCCTGGTCAACGAGCACCAAATTGACTTGTAGGATGTAAGCCAATGACAACTCTTTTGTCGATTTCAAAAGTTTATTAATAAATCCAATTTACAATTTTTCCGTGATCGTATAGTTTTAGAAATATTCGTTCCTGAAATATGATCAGAAAAGACCAATACACTTTTTATGTAGATATCCAAAGGGTCCGTCCAAAAGATAAAGAGTTTAAGACCGAACTCCAAATAAATAAATAAATAAACAAAAGTCCAAAAGATTGATTCCCGAAAATAGAATAAGAGAGAGTTGGTAATTTCAGAATAAGACCGGGAATACTCTTTTCTGACTAAAACAGGGTATTTTGTGCTCAGTGGGTATTCATGGTCCCAGATATAAAAATGTATTTCATTGGATAATTCACCATCACTAACCACCTACGCTTTGTCCGTAGGTCTGTCCGTTGACCTATGAACCCCAACATGGCACCACCCTCGAATACAGGTAAACACTCATTACTAATATTTATGGGCTCAGTCCCCATCTCTGCACCACAGGAGTTCTAGCCTTAAGCTCTTTTACTTATTTACTTCAAAGTCCCCAATTTTATTGCTCTTAGTCAAAACTCTTAATAATAACATTGTATTTCCGTTCAAATTTTATTACTTACTATCGATGGGCTTGATTGGTCTATTCGGATCAATTTCATTACAAAATGATCTACCAAATTATAGTGTATTTGAACAACAACAAAATCCAATTTGTTTTGACAAGATAATAATTGTTTATAAAATTAAAGTCCTTTTCCCAATTATAAAGTCACCGAATCTGCGTCACTAATAATATCCATTCTGATTTAATAAACCTTTATCTCATTTTATTTTAACTGCTAAAAACTAAAATGATTATGATATTAATATTGTCTAAGTTTAAAATGTTCATACAATATGTCTGTGCTAAACCCTATAGGTTTACAGTTGCATCCATTAATTCCATGAAGTATGCCCTTCTCATGGAGGAATCTACCATACTTCTATTCCAAAAAGTATAAAAAAGTTTTACACGATGAAGGTTAATTCATTATGTTCCTAAGCGTTTCGAATAGAGTGTAACATTCCTAGATTATACTAAATTCACCATGTAATATTGTGTCAATTGAAAAGTTGGTTCTAAAGTTCAGAATTTATTGTAAGTCTAAAAATCTAAATTTCACTTTGGAACAACTTTCGTAGATAGAATACAAAACTGAATAACACAATAATGTTCCTAGATTGCCTTCCTTACAAACTCACAAATCGGTTCTTTGACAACTCTGCCTACTTTCAAACTGACCGGCCAATTAAAATTAAGGATAGAAAATTTCATGAGCATAGGGAATCCGTAAGACATTAATTTACCACACTGAAATTAGGTAGAGCTAAGCATAGCAAATTCAAAGAACGCAATCCTAGGATCTAACCATAAATTTGATAACAAGAATGAGTTTATAACATTGCTATCGTCAGACAGGAAAGAGATGTCAAGAATGAAATACTGCCACCATGTGCAAAAATGCCCTTCCTAAACATCAAAAGAAAACGGATTATCTTTCAACTACAGATGTCAAACAAGACTGAAAATTAATAGAACATTTATATAAATAAATGATTGAGAAAATTTTACATGGGGTTAATTAATGCAAATCAATATTTAAAGATAAAGACCGCAGAAACGTACAATGTACAACATGAGCTAGTAAATCAAAACAATGTCTTTCATTATGCTGTCTATTAGAAACATTTTAAAATAATTTATTATAATTATTATTATTGTATTCTAGCCTGACAATGCTTAATTTCCGAAAAGGGACATAAATTGAAAATCCTTTCATTTAATGTACTGACCGTGCATGGGGTCTGTACTAATTTATAAAAATAAATTAAACCTATATTTACTAGCTATATAGGGAACTTATTTGAAATATTATGGAGGGAGGGATCTTCGTATATAATTTACTTGCTGACTCGCCTGTAAATGTTTTATTCGAAACCAAATTGAATGCTCTAGCTGGTATGGATGCTTTGTGAAACAACGGTAGTTGATATCCTGGTTACCCGGCTGATTTGGGGCACACCTGTAGCAGCACTGCAAGCAGTTTAGCTAGCAAACACATGGATCTTATACCGGCTGATAGCATGAAAGTTGTTGGTAAAGTCAAAATGTATTTAGAAAACACTAGTGGACGGGCTGGTTTAGGACATTATCCATCGGCGGTGCGGATCTTATGCAATTTGTTAGATAGAACCGCTCGCTGAGTCAATATTTGTTAAACAGTTCAAACCTGTGTGACCAAGGAAATTAGTGTTAAATGTGACCAAGGAAATTAGTGTTAATCCGGGACAAAGATCAAAGCGCCTCCGGGCAGATTAATTATAAATTGAACAGGTGTCAAGGACTTCAGAGTTAAAGACTTGAGTAAACATTTATCTCTGGACGATACAAATAATTGCTTAATTGATTGATAAATAACTATTGTAAATATTATGTAATTGTATGTAATTTGCTGTTTTGTACATTTTATTCAGTTATCGGTTGGCTTTCTCCACGACAGCCACGCTGGACAGCGCTCTCGTCCGCTATATGGCGGAGCCTGTCCCCTTTGTTAATAAATCTGTTAAAGCTGCATATTGGAGTTCCGTATTATACATCAGAATAGTGAAGGCAAAATTTAGACGGTTATATTTGGGGAGAATCCGGTCTTTTCCGCCCTCTCATTGCCAGCGAGTGCCTACCCAGTGACGCTAATTCCCCCAAAATCAGCGTAATGGAGGTTCCCCGACCGGATAAATTTTGTGCGCACACCATCGCAGATGCGGATCTTTGGCTCCAAATGTTCAAGCTGTATGCATCATTTCGGCAATGGACAGATGTAGAGATCGTAAGAGCTTTCCCATTGTTTTTAGAACACTCGGCCATTGTATGGTATATGGGACTTAACGCAGACGTTAAGAGTAATTGTGAACATCTATTCAGTGCCTTCTTAGATCGTTACGGACCAACTTATTTTGACAAAAGTGATGCTATACAAAATTATTTCCACGCAAAACAGAAGCAGAATGAGTCCGTATCATCGTATCTAGCTAGACTCGAAAGATACGCGTTATGGGCCGGAGAAGGGGCAAACAGATGCCTGAGCGCCGCGCTCACAAATGGACTGCGACCAGAACTAAGGCAGGATTTTTATCTACAGTACCACATGTACCAGGATCAGGACAAACCAGATGCAGTGAAAGCAGCCCGACATTCTGAGGGAATTCGCCGCTTCCGAGATGACATTCAGCGAGAGGAAAAAGAGGAGATAGAAAAAGCTGTCATCGACGCCTGTGCGAATGCAATAGACAAACTACAGCTCCCAAATTTAGTCAAAGGTATGTGTGATCAAGATAAAAATAAATGGAGTAGCACTAACTTTGATTCTAAATTCCAAAATGTTCAGATGAAATCTAAGGGTAACTCTGCTCAAAAAGGGCAAAATCAGTATACTCAGAGTGTAGCAGCTGTGTCAGGTGTTTCAAATTCAATCAAAAATGAACGAAAAATGAGTCAAAATGAACATTTGAAATTTGTACATGATTTCTTTCAGAAGCTAAAAGTATCTCAAGTTCCAAATATCTCAAAACAAAACAAAATCCCCCCTACATTATCTGTAGATTCAAGCAGCACTGATAAATGCAAAGTTAGTGTAAAAATTGGAGATCAGATCTTGCCCGCTTTGGTTGATAGTGGTGCTGGTATTTCTATTCTGCGAGAGTCCTTGTATAGAAGGTCACAATTGTCAAAGCAATTTAAGATTACCAAACCCCAGTTTTACATGGTCAGAGGTGTCAGTGGTTCAGTCATGAGAGTAATAGGAGCAGTGTCCCTACCAATTCGCATAGGAAATCTAGACATGGTACAAGAATTTCACTTAATTGAAGATTTAGGCATGTCAATTATTCTCGGACGAGATTTTCTGAGAGCGCAAAAAGCTAACTTAGACTTTGCCAACCAAACTTTAGTATTGCAGGGTGGTATGACAGAGGTCCAACTCTCGGACACTCAGTCTAACGAGGATGCCTTAAGCTTAGTCAAAGTCATAGCTAAGGTAACTTTGGTCCCAAGGTCACGCACAGTTATACCTGTTAAAATTAAAGATATCCCAGGAGGTCATGTGGCAGGTGTTATAGAACCTAAAGCTAGCCTAATTGGACACAACAATGTCATGGCCGCTAGGTGTCTGGTACAATCTCAGTCAAAACGTGCTTGTATTGAGCTGCTTAATCCGACAAATGCAAATGTTGTTTTACCAAAGAATTGTGTTGTTGGTAATTTCTCAAAAGTTGACAATAGAACGGTGTTAGGTGAACTTCACGACTCTGCTGTTGACATAGCAGTAGCGTCAAATACAAATGAAGACAATAGTCTATACTTTCAAAATGTTGCACGCGAGCTAGGCGTAGATGTAAATAATTCTGACCTCTCTGCAGAGCAGAAGAGTCAGTTACTGACAATGATAGGACAAAACAGGGACGCTTTTGCTAAAGATGTTTCAGAATTAGGTAGTTGCAATATCTATAAGCACCAAATAGAAACCGGCGATGCAAAGCCCATAAAACAATATCCGTACCGCGCAAATCCTAAAGTTAAGGAAGAAATTTCAAGACAAATTGACGAAATGGAACAAAACGGCTACATTGAACAGTCTATTTCACCGTGGCAGAGTCCTGTCGTTATGGTGCCTAAAAAGAATGGTCAGTTGCGGTTTGCTGTAGACTACCGGAAGTTAAATGCCGTTACCCGACCTATCACTTGTCCGTTACCGCGCTTGGACGATGTTTTAGACACCTTGGGAGAAAGTAAAGCTCAAATTTTCAGCGTTCTAGATATGAGGCAAGGCTTTTGGCAGATAGAACTAGATGAAAACTCAAAACAAAAAACGGCGTTTGTAACACACAGAGGCGTTCATCAGTTTACACGACTTCCGTTCGGACTAGCAAATAGTCCTGGCACTTTTTCAATTGTCATGAATGAGGTTTTGCGCGATTTAAACTGGAAATGCGCTCTTGTCTATGTTGACGATATTCTCATATTTAGCCGCACAGTTTCCGAACATTTACTTCATCTGTCGGCTCTTTTTAACAAACTTCGAGAAGCAAATCTAAAATTAAATCCCGCAAAGTGCAAATTCGCATGCAAACAAGTCGAGTATTTGGGTCACGTCATTTCAAAAAACGGCATTGCGGTTGATACTACAAAAACAGATGCAGTTCAAACATTTCCGCGACCAACAAATGTCAAAGAGGTTCGCATGTTCATGGGGCTTTGCAATTATTACAGAAAGTTCATTAAAAATTTTGCTAAAACTGCAACACCCTTATATCAATTATTAACAAAAGATACAAAATTTCAATGGTCTGAAATGTGTCAGACAGCTTTCGAAGCCCTAAAACAGAAACTTGTCTCTCCCCCTGTTTTGGCTTACCCAGATTTTGAAAAAGAATTCATTCTAAACACGGACGCCTCGGGTCATGCCATAGGGTACGTTCTGGCGCAAAAAGATGCGAGTGGACGCGAACGCGTAGTAGCTTACGGTGGCCGTGCGCTTAGGCCGGCGGAGCGTAAGTGGGATGTCAAAGATCGCGAATGTTTAGCACTCGTCGAGGCGATCAAACAGTATCATGTGTATCTTGCGAATGCGAAATTTCACGTATATACAGATCATATTGCTTTGCAGTATCTGCACAAAATCAAAGAGAGTACAGGTCGCTTGGCGAGATGGTCGATTTTTCTTCAAACTTACAATTTTGAAATTCATTATCGTCCTGGCAAGGTCAATCTAAATGCAGATGCGCTCAGTCGGCGAGTTTATAATGCTGAACCAGTTCCGGTAGAAGCCGTTCATTCAAACAACACGCCTCCTGAAGTAGATTCAGTTGAACCTGACATTCTAGACGAAGAACCCGGTGTTTTAGCAGCACTGTTTGACGCTGAGAAACGGTACGTGGACTTAGATCCAGTTCAAAATTTGCTACAAACCACTACTTTAAGCGGCGAGCAAATCCGGAATGCTCAAAGTGAAGATGTTTCTTTGCTTCCCTTGATACAGTACCTTGAGAACGAAATATTGCCAGATGACAAGCAGGCCGCAGATCACTTACTGAAAGAATCTAATCACTATATTATGGATGATAGAATACTGTTTCACTTGTATCATCCAAGAGGGAAAGGTCACTTGTCCGAGCGTGTAATAAAACAGCTCGTCGTCCCTAGAAGTTTAAGAGACGACATCTTAAGGTCTTACCATGACTCCCTTATGTCAGGTCATCCCGGTCATGAGCGAACATACAACACTATTCGCCTCAAATACTTTTGGAAGCGCATGTGGGAAGATATTAAAACCTATGTACAAACTTGTTTAGATTGTCAAACGGCTAAAAACAATCCACACGCGCGAAAAGCCCCACTTCAACCGCTTCCTGCCGAAGGTATTTTCTCGCGAATGCATATGGACATTCTATGTAACTTGCCCAAAACGACTGAAGGGTACAACCAAATTCTACTCGTCGTTTGCTCTTATAGCAAATGGTGTGAAGCATTTCCCCTTACATCTGGATCGGCTTCTGAAATTGCGCGCATTTTGTATGACAATATCATTTGCCGCTACGGTGCGCCGCGCTCCTTTGTAAGCGATAGGGGACAAAACTTCATGTCAAAAATTATCAAAGAATTGTGTGATATATTTCAAATTACTAAAATTCAAACAAGTAGTTACCACCCCGAATCAAATGCTGCCACAGAGCGCATGAATTCTACTATAGCGCAAACTCTCAGAATTTACTGTGATAAAAATCAGACAAACTGGGCAAAAATCCTTCCTAGCGTTATGATGTCCTACAGGACAACTGTAGCTACTCAGTCAACGGGATATTCGCCGTATTATCTGGTATTCGGTAGAGAGGCTAGGATGCCTATAGACGTTATGTTGAGGCCGGATGCAATGCAGAGGGTTGGTCGAAATGCCGAACATGAATTCCAGTCTATCTGTCAAGACCTTTCCATTGCTCGGGAAATTGCGTCCAAAAATATCCAAAACGCCCAAAATAAATACAAAGAACAATTCGACAAGAGTACTAAAGTGCCTGCTTTTCAAATTAATGATCGAGTTTGGCTCTATTGCAAGCGCACAACTCCCGGTTTTTCGCCAAAACTCACCAAAAAATGGGTGGGACCTTATTATATTTGTGACGATTTCGGCAACTACGCATATCGTTTGAGACGCTGCTCAGACCATAAAATTCTACGGGCATCAGTCCACGCTAATTGGCTAAAAACCTATCACGATCCAGCCACCCGACCGACCAATCCACCTGACAATGTAGACAAACGTCAGGATCTCAATCCCGAGGAAATCGAAGATATTTCTGATCAGCCAAATACACAAAATGACAACCAAACTGCCCACAGACAAAACGACGGACAGGCTCCAGTTGTCCAGCAAAAAGTGCAAACTCCGTCAAATCAAGCGCAACAAAATGATTTTTATGACATAGAAAAGATCATCAAATGCAAAGGCCAGGGTAGATCATTGCGTTACTTAATTAAATGGAAAGGCTATGATGAAAAAACATGGGAACCTCGTGAAAACTTACCACATGAGAGTTTGCGACAATTTCATTCAACGCGCACCTTGAACAATCGACGTAGGAAACGCAGGCTCAGATCGTAAATGAAAATCATAATTGCAATTATATGTTAATTTTAATTTTCTTTTAGACCCAGTGTTTGTTACTAGTTGGAGTGACCACCCACTTTTAGCATTCACTTTGATCTTGTAAGAGACTGGTCATCTTTTACAGTTCATTTCAAATTCTGTTGTCTTGTATTGTTACCAGATAATTCATTGATTTTCATTTAGGTACCCGAGTTTAAAAAAAAAAAAACATTCAGTCTAGAAACAATTTTGTAATAGATACGAAAGTCAACTATTATATACGTGAGATCTAAAATGATAATTTACAGCTTAATTCTTCGACAAACTTAAACTTTTAATTACCTCGTGCGTTTTCTAACAAAAAAAAATGCAATAAATGAGAAAGTTTACCATTTCAGCAGTTGCTTTGTTGGTACTTTTGCAGTTGGTTGGATTTTGTAGCTCAATTTAAGGGTGCTTTATCGTGCAGAAATATATATTTCTTTCCCTATTTTCAAGAACATTTATTGGCTAGTCAAGAAAGGTGTGGTATAGATTTGATTCCTTTTTATAATTCTATAACCTGCATTTAGTGTGCTGTCTATGTTTCATAAATGTAATTAAATATACACCAATAAAATTATGCTAGAAAAAAATATATATTATTACGGCCCCTCTGTATTATAGCAAAAAGGGTACTTCAATTATAAGTTTGTTTAATTATTTTTTATATATATATATAATTCTGACACAGTGTTGCACAAATTTTGGCATGCTATTATTTTATATTGTTAAATGACTACAGCTACTCCATTTGTCCTGATAGGTCACACAGTCCTTACTGCTTTGATGCTGATTACATATTTGTGACTTCATATTCTACCCGTGTGTTTATTGTGTATAAAGTTATGTTTTAGCAGAAATGAGGACATTTCTTAGCCGGAGGAGGACCAAATGTGACCAAGGAAATTAGTGTTAAATGTGACCAAGGAAATTAGTGTTAATCCGGGACAAAGATCAAAGCGCCTCCGGGCAGATTAATTATAAATTGAACAGGTGTCAAGGACTTCAGAGTTAAAGACTTGAGTAAACATTTATCTCTGGACGATACAAATAATTGCTTAATTGATTGATAAATAACTATTGTAAATATTATGTAATTGTATGTAATTTGCTGTTTTGTACATTTTATTCAGTTATCGGTTGGCTTTCTCCACGACAGCCACGCTGGACAGCGCTCTCGTCCGCTATATGGCGGAGCCTGTCCCCTTTGTTAATAAATCTGTTAAAGCTGCATATTGGAGTTCCGTATTATACATCAGAATAGTGAAGGCAAAATTTAGACGGTTATACCTGTGTCATTAACATTCATGGCATCCGGCACAATTCTGCTAGGCTCTCTGGGCTATTAATAGTTATAGCTACGCTTCCTCTTCACTCGGGCTGCTAGGATGTAGCAAATTTGCACACTGGCAAATTCATCAAAAGCATCTGCAACTTAAACATGAAAATTATATGAATACTTTTAAGTCTAAGGTGTCATTTAAAGAAAGGACGCCAAAAACCAACAACTGAGTTGTAAACAAAGTGATACATCATGTACATTATCATGCTCATAGAAACACTAAATGTAGCAACATTGAACAGAAAGAGTAAATTTCCTCCTGTAGACTAACCGTTATAGCAAATATATATTGTATTACAATCATACTGATAATAATCGATTAATTCTCTGCTGAGAGGATTCGCTTTGACGAAATTCTACATATTCCATGATTCTACCAATTTTATCAAATAGAAAATTAAAGAAATGTCGATAAATCAGAATAAATATGTTAACTCCATTACAAAAGAATAACATGTCACATGTATAGGAGATACCACTATTTGTAACACGTAATTTGTAGCAACTAAGAAGTATTGTGATACTCTTTCTTGCAATTGACTGCAATGAACATGAAATGAAGTTGCCACTATGTTTAGATGTAATAGGGCATATATACTTTAAAACCAAACAGTGAAAGTATGGATAACTTCGACCCATATGCATACATATAAACTCCGCACAAAACATGAACACTAAGCGTACGGATAACTCTACACTAAATGAAATCCTGCCACATTAGACGCAAATGTCATAATGTGCAAACAAATGGATAACTACATCTTATTGGTATATATGTAAAATCTACAAGGATACCAGGAACAAACTCCTTGAACATAGGTATGCCAATGCACAACGAATTAAAGCCATTGATCTTGAGAAATTTCATTTCTTCGACCACAATTAACTTAAAAAATCTCCAAATCAAAAAATATAACACGACATAAACTGTTACTGGTACAAAGAAACCCTTAGCCTTGTTCTTATCTTATACATGTGGATAGGTACAAATAAATAATGAACCCTAGACTCCCACACAATAAGAACATATACGCGGCTTACTCTGTGCTATTGATAAACACCGTGCGTAGGCACAGATAAACTTTGTACCCAAAACTCCCACACAATAAGTACATATATGCGGCCTACTCTGTTCTATTGCTTAAAACTGTGGGTAGGCACAAATAAACTTGTACCCAAAAACTCCCACACAATTAGTACATATATGCGGCATACTCTGTACTATTGCTAACCGAAAACAATACTAAAATCGTGTAAAACATACCAAAATGATAGAATCTTGATTATAATGTTTACCTGTTACCCAACAATCACTTTATATATCTTGTCGCCTTACGATATGTGCAAATTAATGAAAAATTTAATTCAACTAAACACTGGGTAACGTATCAACAATTACTTAAGTGAAGCACACAGTGCAATCGCAATTGAACTTCCTCAAACAATCATTAGCAATAAAACAATATAGAACTTATAAATCCAATGTTTATCCCTAGGTACAAACCATAAACATAAGCACAGTTTAGAAACTTGATAGACAAAACCATTTAATCAAGTGCGACTGGTAAAAAAAAAAAAAAAAAAAAACACGAAGGAAGACTACAATTCTGTACTATTATTTAATACTTGGATAGATAGGTACATAACAACTTTGAACCTAAACTCCCACACAATAAGTACATATATGCGGCCTACTCCGTACCAATGTTAAACATGGGTAGGCACAGATAAACTTTGTACCTAAAACTCCCATACAATGAGTACATATATGCGGCCTTAACTCTGTACCATTGTTAAACATGGGTAAGCACAGATAAACTTTGCACCTAGACTCCCATACAATGAGTACATATATGCGGCCTTAACTCTGTACCATTGTTAAACATGGGTAGGCACAGATAAACTTTGCACCTAGACTCCCATACACTGAGTACATATATGCGGCCTACTCCGTACCATTGTTAAACATGGGTAGGCACAGATAAACTTTGCACCTAGACTCCCATACAATGAGTACTTATATGCGGCCTACTCCGTACCATTGTTAAACATGGGTAGGCACATATAAACTTTGCACCTAGACTCCCATACAATGAGTACTTATATGCGGCCTACTCCGTACCATTGTTAAACATGGGTAAGCACAGATAAACTTTGCACCTAGACTCCCATACAATGAGTACTTATATGCGGCCTACTCCGTACCATTGTTAAACATGGGTAGGCACATATAAACTTTGCACCTAGACTCCCATACAATGAGTACTTATATGCGGCCTACTCTGCACTATTGCTTAACACGTGGGTAGGTTCATATGTTGACTGTGTACCTCTACTTCCAAACGATAAGTACATAAGACCTAAACGTCATACCGATTGTAATTAATAATAATCAGACAGAATATATACTTTGACTTCTAGTTTCCTACCTATATTGTACGAAAGAATAAACAATAAAGAAACGAGATAATGCGAAACAATGCCCAGATAAATAACTGCTTCATAAGACGAAACCATTGTCATTATGAGCCACCTGGTCCTGAATATGTCTCGTCAGTAACAAGTTCACCAAACATGCATGCATGATTCTAAATATTTCGAACATTGATTTTATTGCCTAACAGCAAACAGCCATCAAGACATCAACTAGCCTTTAACGAACAGCACTGACTGACAGAGCAATTAATTCTCTCTTATGACCTTAAAACTTGGTAGCCTACCACAAACATAAGCACCCCAGTGTGCAATTCATGTAGAATGAGACAAAAAGTTATACTGGCCTTAATAAGCTTGGCGATTGAATAACTGCATTCCTTATACTTCAAAGGAACTTCCGCATAGGTTGGTCGTGCGAGGGGGTGCAGCACAGATTTACACCATCAGGACCCAGATAGTTTAGGTCATGCCAGAAACCCTCTATGACGCCAAAAATGGATTCCCGGCAAAGAATGGGTCCTGATTTCCAATTGTATATTTGTTTTTACTTCTTTGTCATTAAAGCCTTCTTCAAAATAGACGTGCTTCATGTTAGCGGTGGTGAGCGCGCGAGTGTGAATGACTCGCTGAGCTGACCACGTGACCTTACACATTCCATTACAATTAGGCAAGGCGTGGATCTGAGAATTTTCACAATTTACCAACGTAAATGTTTCCGAAAACCTCCAAACAAATTATCGCATTAAATACATAAATACAATTATTATTCTAATAATTGTTGTTTTGCTGGGGTTGATGAGAAAATTCGAGTGCTTAAGGCAAAGCGTCGACTTAGCGAGATCGAAGGCTACAACTCGGTTTCCTTGCGATCAAGTAAGTCCCACACAGAGAGATTAATTGAACTAAATGCGAGAACTATCCTCAGTGAAATTCCGAATGGTAGAGATTATAGAATAACAGCAAATGGTCGCATTGTTAGGAAAACACCTGTACATGATCAGCAAAACATGAGAGATGAAAACACGGATTAGGAATCCCCCCGACCTGTCGAAACAATACGTATAGGACATCTAAACGTTTGTGGCTGGACAAATAAAAATCATGAACTAAGATCAGAAATTGTAAAATACAAAGATTGTGACATTGTATCTATTAATGAAACCCATTTACTAAACAAAGATAATTTAGATGTAGCTGGGTATAAATAGAGAGGCCTTAACCGATCTAACGTACACGTGAAAGCACCGAAAGGATCTGGTGGAGTTGGGTTATTGATCAAAGAGCGTTTAAGTATGGATTATAAAATATACACAATAGACAACTCAGTGGATGGAATTCTAGGAGTAAAGTTTACAAACAAACAATCAGACTTCACATTTGTTGTATTTTCTTGCTACTTACCACCTGAAAGTTCACCATGGGGTCGTGATGCGTCATCCTTTTTCTCACACCTCCTTACTCAGATTTACATGCAGTATGATACTGATGCAATATTTATATGTGGCGACTTGAATGCACGCATTGGGAATATACATGACTTTGATAAGGACCTTGATAGTATACCCCCCAAACTATACATTGATAGTGTGCAAAATCAACATGGAAACTCATTCATAGAATTTCTTAATGACTGTAAATTCTGCATTCTGAATGGTAGATTTGGTGATGAGTCAAATGATTATACATTTCGATCTACAAGAGGACACTCCGTGGTCGACTATATTTGTGTTCCGCATGATGTTTATTATCAGTGCTCAGATTTCCGGATAATTTCGTGTAATGAGATTGTTGAAAATGCTGGATTAGTAAACTTACAGGGTGAAAACTGTCGAATTCCCGATCATGGATTTCTAATGTTTGATTTTAAGATAAGAGATTTAAGAGAGGATTTAAAATCAACCGGACACAAAAATACAGACTCCCCACCCCCATTCAAGAAATACAAAATGCGATGTATCCCTCAATCTTTTATGTCCTCAACAAACACAAGAACTTGTTTATTGAATATAATCAGAAGCATTGAGACGTGTCGTGAATCACAAGTAAACATTGATAGAACATAGAAAGAATTGTGTAATGTTATAACAAAGGAAATGGAGTGTAAGATTCCAAAAAATATGACTGGTCTAAAAGTTCACGTAAAAAATTTCGAAGCTGCCTTTCCATAGACACTACATTAACGCTGTACGATACTGGAATCGTTTACTGACCATGGAGGACAACCGCATAACAAAACATGCTTTCTTGTGGGAACTAAATCAGTGTAATAAATATAGCTGGACGTCGCAAATTAAATCTCTATTTGAATCGGTGAATTCTGAACATGTTTATCATAGGTTATTATTATTTGATATAGTTGAATTTGAACGAAGATTACTTTTAAATTATGAGAATGAATGGCTAGTAAAAATAAAACAACTACCTAAATTACGTATGTATAAAGATTTTAAAACACATTTTAATACTGAAAACTACCTAGAAATGAATATTCCAAAATTTCAAAGATCTATTCTTGCTCAATTTAGATGTGGAATTTTACCAATTAGAGTTGAAAGTGGAAGATATAAAGGAGAATCATTAGAAGATAGGTTATGTAATTTTTGTTCTAAAGATGAAATAGAAGACGAGTATCACTTTTTATTAAATTGTACAGAATATTCCAATTTCAGAGCAGATTTATTTACTAGTATTAGATGTAACCCAACTTTGTCTATGTCAGTTCAAGATAGTGTAAATTTTCTTTTAACAAATTTTCCCAGGCAGACCTCAAAATATTTATACCTTTCATACATGCACCGACAATCTCTGTTGTATAAAAAACGCCATGCGTAATATTTGTGTATATATTTTTCATATATTTTGTTAAAAGTGACATATAGGTCCGATGGGCCGGGTGTTTGGATATTAATTGTATTAAATGTTTTTCATTGTACTGTATAACACATGTCACTATAATAAACAATTTACTTACTTACTTACTTACTTACTTACTTTTAAGGTGTAATGTTGTATATTATTTATACATGTATTATAAAATAATAAAAGAAAAGCATAGGAAAAATGCACAGAGCAAAAAAATAAAATAAAATAAAAGCGTAGAAAAGAAACAGATACTGTGAGACTCGAACACACGATCATTATGTCCACAATCCAGCAATCATACCACTAAGCCACAAAGTCATTGTAATCGATTGGACAAATTTAAGACAGATTGTTAAATCTTAAAATAATTTTGAGAAGAAAAATTAGATACATGTTTTCAACATTTTCAATATGAAGACAATCTTTAACCAAAATTATCTAAATGTAATGAAGTGCAGTCATATCCAAATAAAATTATTCAAAAGTTGATTGTCTGGTTAAGGGTGGTCTTTTGCTACCGTTTGTCATTGTTTAGGGGGATACCTCAGTATTTACTATATTCTCCATATAAACCGAACGATTTTTATATCTATCATATGAGAACTATTAATATTGGAATATCATTTTTTTTGTGTGTGATTTGCTTTAAGGCATGTATAAATGAACCTTGTATGACAAAATTTTAGTTAAACGATGAATTTAAAAAATCGCAACTAGAGTAGGCGAAAGTGACTATCAAATGCGCTATGGCTCATTGTATCGATTTAAACATCCACAAAATGAATATATTCTTGACGGGAAAACATCTTACTATTACTTTGATTCGTTAGAATATGATTTTTCTTTTAGATTCATTCGTTTTTACTAGGGATGTCAACGAGTACCCGGTTAACCGGGTACTCGAACGAACGTCCGAGTATCGAATACTGAAATCGGTACTCGGTTACACGGATGTATATTTTTAAATATTTCTAAGCTTATTTATTAATGCATTAAAATATCGGTTTTAAACGTAAAATGTTCATTGCACTTGTACATACAGTAATTAGGGTTTCCTGAGCCTCTAAATGACAGTGATCGCCTGTGGCAGTGTTTATACAGTAATTACCGTGACCAAGCACCTGCTACCTACCTGGCTTTTCTCACCTTCGGCTGTCTTCTACCCTTATGTTTAGTTTGCTCTAATTATTTGTTTTCATTGAACATCGTTCAAGGTCTATTATGTATGTTTAAATGAATTAGATAATTTTGTCAATTCTCCAGAAGCCGTAGATTCTCGGGGAAAGAGACAGACGATATTGCACGTGCGATTGTTGATATGGATGCGTTTGATTACGTGCCAATTAATGCAAATGGTTGAATGCAAAGGTTTTAAAAATCTTATGTCCATTGTTGCACCAAACTACAACATACCGTCTCGTAATTTTAATGAAATCAATGATCGAAAAGTGTACGAAGATCGTAAATCTGCTCTGTTAGAACTTGATTAAATTTCGTCGGGCACAAAGTTGTCATAATTTACAGTATAAACCTCCCATCAGACCATGTGGTTTTATTTCAATGTTTTACAGTTATCAATTAACTTGTTCATATTTATTTAGACTTTTACCGAGTACCCGAGTACTCGATCGGAAAAACGTCCGATTAACCGAGTATTAAAAATTGACTGATTTGACATCTCTAGTTTTTACCGATAAATTTATCTCTGTTTGTCAACTTAGAAATAAACATAAAAAGCACATTTTCCCTGATGATATGTTTTTTGGTTTTTTTTTTTCAAGAAGGGGTTTATTATATTCAATTATGTTTTTCGGAATAGACAGGGAGTCGGATTGCAAAGTGTTAAAAACAAGGAAAATACTAAATTGGAAAGAAATTTAACGTCGAAATTCACAGTTTGTCAGATTATTCAGGTGTCGTATTAGACAGTCTTCACTGTATTATGTCTATCTTTGCAAAATATCTAACATTATCAGATTTTAACGATTTTGATATTTCGCTTACCAGGAAAACTTTAGAACCGATGCCGTTGGAGAAGTGGAAATTCGCCACCTTCAACTGGAAGCTGTATTTCTTGAGTACATTTTCGATACTTGCAATCCAAATTAAATTCAAATTATTTCAACTGCACAATGCTTCTAATGTCGTCTTTGTGCTTTGATTAGAACATATACAGTCCGGTAAAAACATTTTATCACATTTTCGAGATTTGTTTTGAATTTCGTTCTATTTAATTTTTTTCGAGAATTGTATCGAATCATGGAGTGATGTTTTCTTTCCATCAATATTAATGAATACAATTAGCCTTTAGTTCTGTGAATTGGTAAAATTAAAAAAAGAATGTTGGAAAACGTCAAATATTTTTAAAAAGCAGGCATGAAACTTCTTGTAAAGGATAAACACTTATATGAAATGCATAGAACAAAATTTTGTTTATAAAGTCATTTAAGGATGTATTCTTCTGATACCCGAAAAAAAACGTGCATTTAACTTTCCACATGCTTATATTTTTCTGAAAGTGTAATATCCAAGGAATAATTTAAAGACAAGAAAAGTGTATGTTAGTGTTCATCTAAGAGAGATTCAACCCCTCAAACATAGGCCAAAAAAGAGCATGGGAAATTTCATTAAAATAGCTATTAGACCATAAAAATACCTCATAAACTTATAAATACAATTAATTTAAATCTAATTTGGCTTAAATTTACTTGAAAGTATTGCAAAGTTAATTTTTTAAGCAAAATATGAGCAAATAAACACCAATTAGATAACTTGTACCCAAAAATGTTGTACACCGGTGTCAAAATTAGGCAAATTTTTCCCCATAAAATTGCTCAAAAACCAGAGAAAAACATATTTCTACAATTAAACTTTTTGAGAAATTTGTTACACAGTTTCTTTAGGTATTTTGGTTCCTTTTCATAGTATAAAAAGTAGGGGTTAGTGTACATATAAGAAAGTTTTGATATTTTTTATATCCCCACCCCCTATTTCTTTTTCAGCATTTAATGAAAATAAATCAAGGCATTTAGGCTTCAAAGTATGCGTTTTATTCACCAAATATTCAAAATTTGTGTGATAATTTCAGGTAATAATTGCAATTTTGTTTAGGAAAGCTTTTATGAACAAAAAGTAATTATTTAACATATAAAACTTCATAATTATAGTTTGTTAGATGCCCTCTCTTTCTCTTGCCCTGCGGATTCTGGATTGGGTTCTGGTTTGTGGTGTTGGATGGTGACTTCCTTGGGATTAGTCAAATCCAGTCCCACTTTCTCAATCTGATTTGCATGGTTTTCTCCACCCAATTTTAGTGGTTCTAAAAACCTGCTCTCTTCTAATGTTCTTCATTTGTGTTTCTTGTGACAACAAGACTTATCTGAAAAAAATTATTTTAGAAAAAAAAAATTATAATTACTGGTAATTTCATTGTTTAAAAAATGTAAAATCATTATTTTGTCTATCTGACTTTGTTTTTACGAACCCAAGCCTGTAGTTTAGAGTCAAATAATTTCAATATGTTCTATGATGTTTCAGAAATATTCTATTTTTTAACCCGAATAGGCCGCCATAGAAGGAAGCAACCTAGTTTCTTTTCGAATGTAAACAGCTAAAAATTAGAGATGTTATCTTATTGTTTTCGTACGGTTTGTCTATAAATTTGGGATAAATATTCTGCATTTACAATATCAAATGAAATTTATCATTTACTACGAGCTAAAGTTGCAATAAAAAGGATAATACGAATGCTGTCGTCTGCACAAATCTGGAAACGTTCCGTACAAATATGTGACATGATTATAAACATAATGCAATGTTTCAGTTTGCGATGCAGGGCTAAACATTAACTTTAAAATTAACTAGACCAGTCGGACTAGTAGCTGGAAAATTTACTAGACCTGACCTCAATTTCACTAGACCTGACCTAATATACATGGTTTACTAAATAAATATTAAATCTGAAAAAAAATATCATGAAGAGAAAAACCAATAGTCGGATAACATTGTCAATGTAAGCAAATTGATGCTTATCATTTAACTTGGTTTTGCTACAAAGAAAATTAAAGAAAATAAACATCTTTTTATTAAATTTAAGAAAATATCAGAAAGGGAGATGTACCGGGTATTTCAATTCGATTTAGTTCTATGACTGCATGGTTAAATGAAATCATACCATGCAACAGTTGTTGTAAATGACCTAGCAGGAAGGAAAAATCTTGGTAGAGATAGCATTTAGGAGAAAGTCAAACGACAGTACTATTTATGAAATATTCATATGTATACTATGGAATATAATATTTTGGTTTCCTGTAATCATGGTAATATTACCCTTAAAACAAGGGTTGGTCAGTAGATTTTTTGGGGGGCTTAATAAGATCTCATAAATTGAGAACTTCCCAATTTCCATAATGCCTAAGTAATGGGTTCAAACATCCCGGACTGAAATAACCAGGTGTGATATTTACAGTGGACATCAATCATGGCTGTCTTGCGTAGAAAACGAAGTTCCAAAAGTTATGTGGGATTGCTAAATGATATAATAATGATCATTACTTTTTATATTTAAAGTTAATGTTGACTAGGTTGGCATATTTTATGTCTCAAATATTGTATCAGCTGATTGATCAAACTCAGATTTGGCAGAAAATAATCCACCGGCTGCATGTTGAGTCGGTTGGATTACATTGACAGCAATATAGGCCTACAGGAAACAAACATTATTTTTTTGAGTATATGATTTTTTAGTTGGGATAAAAAAATAAAAGTGAAACCTGATTGATAAAGAAGAAAAATCTGTAAATTTGTTGCAAGTTTTGCTTGATTTGAACATTGGTCGAAATATTATTACACGACCAGTCGGGCTACCATGAAACAAAATAAACTAGACCGGACCTAACTTTTACTAGTCTGAGTCGGTCGGACGTGCCTTAATGTTGAGCCCTGCGATGTGACAATATACTAGGTATTTTAAAACTTTTGTATCTATAATGCATAAACATTGCTATTTTCAATAAGTTTGAAAGCATTGGAAACTTACATTTTCGCTTTTTCAAATTTCTGTCGACTCTTTTAACGAGAATACTTTTAGCGGAGTGTCATTCGGCATTCCTGTCGCTTTGAAAGGGGCGATCCCGTCTTCTTCCTCTCTCGATCATGTCGATTTCACTTCTTAGGCATATGTCGTAAATATAGTAATTTTGTATACGTCTTGGTCATCAATACATGATAGAAAGATTTTTTATTGAAAAATAAATATAGTTAAACATATAAATCATAAATACTTTTAAAAATTGTTTGTAAATTGTTATCAGTTTGAATTTTACGACATGTCTGAGTACGAAGACCCAAGTTCGATACCTTTTTAAAGATAAAAAAAGTTGAATAGGTTATTTCTGCATAAGATATATGCCTGACGTCAACAAGACTATTTACACATTCAGGGCTAATGTGGATCTACATGACGGAGAGGATTTATAAATATCCACCCATTACTCTTACAATCTGATTTTATATACACCATTTCACGTTTTTGAGATAAAAAACATTAATGCATTTATCAGAATTTTTGAAATAAAAACAATTTCATTGGTCAAGTGGACCAGTGATTTAGTGAAATTCACCGGTCCACACAAATATTCACTGGTCCATCAACAAACAGATATTCAAAATAAAAAAAAATGTTTTAATTCCAGTTAGGCCTTAAAAAAATCTAAGGGTCAAATATCCCCGGACTGAATTAACCAGGTGTGATATTTACAGTAGATACCCAACATGGCTGCCTACCGCAGAAAAAACGAAGTTCAAAATGTGGGGGAAATGTTTAATGTAACAAAAATGATTATTTTTTTAAAACTCTATATTCAAGGTAAATGATGATTAGCAATTCGGTTAACATATGTTGCACCCCAAACAAAGCTACAATTAACATTTCTGTACAAATTGAATCAGCTGAATGATCGAACAAACACAGACATTGCAGGGAAAAAATCATGACTAACTGTCGTAAAAGCCCTTGAGTGTATTCTTTCATACACACAGATTCAATCCTTTTGACAATCTCACAATCTAAAAATTCAGAGGTTAAGAGGTTAAAATTCCGGGAAGATCCAATTTGTTTTACTGGTCCCTCGGACCGATTACATGAAGAAAATTACCGGACCTTTGAAATGTTTACCAGTTTTGTCGGTGGGACCGGTGGATTTTAAAAACTCTGATTTATTTATTGTTATCCACAATGATACCTGTCACAAAATATTCAAGTAATACCCAGTTTAAGCAAAAGACAATAGCACTATAAAGTAAAAAGTTTAAAAAAAGATAAATTAACTTATTTTAATGTTAATGTAATTTATGACATTGTAATGTTCCTACAAAAAGCTATAAGAAAACTTGAAACATTGATTAACAAAATATACAAATTCAATACACTTTTAAATTTCCTTTTGTAAACAGACAATTAAATATTAATTAACATTATTTTATTTTTTCATTCACTCCTTTATGTTTTAAGTTTTTTTTTCTAAAATATTGAACGCTAGGGCTGAAACGATTCACCCCCTACACGATAAGATACATATTGCAATACTTATGTCACAATTCAATTTTTTCCATACGATACATTTAAAAAAAAAAGAAACAGATCATTAGATTAAAGAAAACGTATTCAGATTCCAAAAGATATGTGAAAGGTGGTGATATAGAGAGAAAACACTTATTGTGCTTCTCTCAATTAAAATAGCACATTGTCTGTGTCAACTCTAGCAGCGGTAGCCTGCTCAAAATATTTTTCTGTCTCAATTTTAGCTCTCTTGAGTGTAAAAATGTCAAAATGGGGACAAAGCCGGTCATTTTAAGGGATAATCTAACCTGCATGATTGAAAAAAGAAATGTATTGAATTGAAAATTGAGGTAGTGAATCGAATATTGAATTGAGGAATTATATCGATAAATATCGATATTTCGATGAATAGTTTCAGCCCTATTGAACACTACCATTATTATATATATAAATATATTAGATATAATATATATATATATATAATGATAATAATGATAATAATAATAACTAGGAGACTTATTGTTCACAGAACAATAAGAGGTCTTTCCACCTTCTTTGAATTTTCAATTTTGTTTTATATCTGACTTCTTAAAATTAAATTCCATGAAAAAGAAACCAAAATTGTCTGAAAGCATAAAAAAATGAAAATAAAAAAAAAATGGAATGACCTTGACCTTTGACCTTGACAAATTATTCAAGGTCAAAAGTCAAGGGTCACAATGCAGTTGACCACATGCTTCTACGACTTATAGTTTTCAATTTATAAGGTTTAATAGTAAGTACAAAGAAGTTAAAGGGTTATAACTCATATAAGGGGTCATCAAATCCTTTTGCACTTATACAGTGAAGTTAGGCCTAAAGACCCTTAAGACATTAGTGAAGGTTTGGTATCTCTATGGTCTACAGTTTCGGAGGAGTAGAGATAACAAGGTTTTTCACACAAGGGCCAATAACTTTTAAAAGGGTTAATGTTAGGGGACAAGAATGATATCTTTAAAACAGTTTCAAGAGTACATATTAATGATGCATAGACATTAAGTATATGTTGAAAGACAAAAGAAATATAAAAAAAGCTTAATTTCTCAATTTTGGAATGACCTTGACCTTTGACCTTTACATGGATTTCAAGGTCAAAGGTCAATGAATCTTATGCAGTTGGTCTCATGTCTCTACGACTTGTCGATTTGAAATTATTTGTAAAATTTTAAAAGTTTCAGGGGCAATAACTCATTGAAGGGGTCACCGAAAACTTTTGCAATGAATAGATTGAAGAGTCACCTAAATTAGTTGAAGACATTGGTGAAGGTTTCAAACCTCTACTGTTTACGGTTTCGAAGTAGTAGCGATAACAAGCATTTCTTGCGAAAGGGGTCGTAACTCTGAAAGGGGTGAAGGTTCATTTACGCAGGGTCAACTGCAATATTCTTTAACTAAGTACATTCTTATGGACTATAAATCTTTTCGATATATCAAAAACATGCGGTGGAAAAATAATAAATGAGAAGAATAATAATAAACAGAACAATATCAATAGGTCTTTCCACAGAAAGGTGGAAAGACCTAATAATAATCAGCATTTACAAAAGAAAAATGTGTACGTGAAGTGGTTTTCTCATACTAGTATGTATGTCATTTGTTTTGAACATATGAGAATCATTTAGCAAGCATGACTGTACATAGGGGCAAGCGTTTCCCTTTTCTCCTTTTTTACATTATGTTTCATCCAATTTGAATTCCTGATTCGCCCTTGATTAATAAATTGCTTATTACATTTTTATTTAGATAAAGAATGATCGCAATTACCAGAGGCATTTTTTGCTTTCTGTTTACCTTATTTTTTTTTAGCATTTAATTATACTAATAAGACCGTTTTCTTCATTTCCTATGACTAGATTGTGGTCACAATCAACACTGAGTCCGCCTTTGCAAGAATATTCTATATAACGGACAAAGTTACCATTTTTGTCAATGACATGAACAATGTCATTCAAATAGTCACAGATCAGAATTTGTTGGTTGACATCAGTTGCAATGTGTAATGGGGAAAATTTTTTGTACTTTGATTGGTTGATAATATTACCGTCATATTTAAATCTGAGTTTCCCATACGCGTCAACAACAACAACTATCTCTCCAGCGAAATCAGCCACACAAATATCTCCATTTCCGTTTTCTGTCAAAGGAAGAACGTTCATGTTGTTCGTAGAAAACAAAGGAATTCCCTGAGCATCATATTGGATTCGTTCTATCTCTGCTTGGTTTGAGAACCTTGTCACTCTGCTCTGCTTTTCACCTGCAGAACGCATGCTCACTAACACAGTTTCGTGGAAAGAAAAACAAATTCCCATTGCAAACCAATCTCGAAGAGAAAAATAACGCTTAAATCTGCCCTCAGTAAAAAGAAAAATTGTTCCCGATGGATGATCTGCCGGAAACAATAAATCTCCATTTGTATTGATGGAAAAGATTCCAGGTTTTTGAGCATTTTGTATAGTGTTTAGAATTTTTCCATTTTTGTCTAGTTCTTTGATTGTGTGATCATCGCCACTCGTCCATATCTTGCCATTGATTCCCGATTGTAATCTCCAAAGTGGAAGGTAAGGTGATTGAATTGTTTTCAGTATTGCTGAAGGGATATCAGATGATACATGATGCATTTTTATGCTCTTGTTTGCATCATCTTTGTAAGACACAGAGCCAATCATTTCCAATATTTGTTCTTTGTCAGAAATTCCGGACAAAAATACAGGGCTTACATTTTCAGAGAAACATGGATCTTCTTGATTCTTTTTACTTATTGAGCAGTAATTTATAAGATCAATTGCGAACCTTGACTGCAAAGTTTCTTCACACTTTTTGATGGCTTGCTGTAGTTGATGCTCTGAATCTAAGATTCTTTTCATATTTTCTTTATTCCGTGACATAACCTTTGTTTTCCTTTCTTCCACATCTGACTTCATTTTTGCTGCAGCTTCACGGACAGTTCTGACCACTTCCTCTTCTCTCTGAGATATCTTTTTAATTGCTGTATCAAACTCATTTTCGTGTGGAACTATAGCTTCTTTCAAGGTCTGGTACCTCTCACAAATGGATTTCTGTTCCTCTATATCTGAAGAGATCTGTTTCTTTCGATCTTCAATAAAATTTTCGAGATCTGAAAAGACGTGACCTTTATGCGAATCTGTTACGCATTTTATACAAGTTGGAATCTCACAATCACAGCAATACGTTTCGCACTTGTTTTCATGGGAACTGCATTCAAGGAAGACAAGTGAGCACTTTTTGTTGCTAAATTCAACTACTTGGTGTTTTTTCGTTTTGTCTTTCATGTGAATCAGAACACAGTTACTACATAACTCTGTGTGACAGTGATTACAATAAAATTCCACTGGCTCTTGACATAATGAACATTCTATGATGTCCTGACCCTGTGCCGTTGCCATTGTTAGTATTTGAAATAGTCTGGAAAAAAATGAATTCAAAAATCATTTCAGCTAGAAACATTATTTTTTTATTTACTTAAAGAATATATTCAATAAAAATAAAATCATGATTGATTGATGTCAAAAAGTACGGTATTTCATTTTTTAATATTGAGCTCAGTGCAGCTTTCATTTAATTAAAAATCTATATGAAAGCTAATCAATGCCGATTAGGACCAAACCATGTTTTATAGTATGCCCCGACAACTGAAGATGAATGTGTATATCATTTACCTTTAATAAGAATTTGTAACAAACAAAGAATAAAAAATAAAACGAACAACACAGTTCAACAAAATGTGTCAATTATTAACCGTTTCCGTAAAATTTTGTCATAGTAAAAATATGTAACTCACTCCACGTGCTTCACATTTATTATGGCCTTCCAATATTTGAGAGGTTTTCTTTGTCTTTCGACGATTTTTTTTATAGATTTTAAACATTGTTCTTCATTACATATTAGTGGAACAATATTGTAAAATTATGTTAAATTTACTTTACCTTATGATTCAGTTAAGGTACTTATAAAAACATCTAGGCCTATTTGGACCATCAAGAAAACCAGTTGTTTGTTTAAGTCTACTTCCGGTTTGTTCATAATGAAAGCAGGTAGTATCTAAAACACGGAGAGGATAGAAGAACAGAAGGCTGCACGAGAAAAGGAACAAAAAATAGAAAATGTTAATTACTTGGTAGACGAAACAAATTCAAAAAGAAAATAGTTTCCTTTAATTTATGATTCATATCTAAAAGAAAAAAGATAAACTATGAAATCAATAATTCTGGGGAGGGGGTATTTTCGTTCTTATGATGGTTTTGAGAGACCAATGATTTTATGACCATCACAAAATGATATATTTCATATGTGCAATTACTCAGCACTTCTCCAACTTCGAAATCAAAATTCCACAAATCAATATTTCTTTTTAAAACCTTGAAAATTTGACCCTACGAAAATATCTGACATCATTATTCCCCATTTTAAAAACGTGAGTTATCTCTACTCGAAATCGGAACTCTTCTACACCAGCATAACTTCCGCGGACTACGCGTTACAATAATCCAACAAAATAGTGATCAACTTACACGCTGCATTTAAGAATTTTAAAAGAAGGACACAGTTTGCGAATTTTTTTTTAGATAATTAGCGATTTTATAAAGGGTCTGTTAGCCCCACCCTTTCTAGAAAGCGATACGAATTAGCCAGGCACGTAGCGTCGTCTTTAAAAGTGGGGGGGGGGGGCAGCCAGAGAAATTATTTTTTTCCTGCCTGGAAAAGTTGACAAGCAGAAAAAAACCTTGCCCAAAGGCGAAAAAAGCTACTTATTTCAGTACTAATACCTTGGCATACAATAATACATTTTCCTTAAATAACTTTTCCGTAGTATAAACTGGGGGGGGGGGGGGGCAACCTGTCTTTCAATGAACATTTTCAATAGTAAAAGTAATGTTGGGAAAAAAGTGGGGGTGGGGCTGGGCCCCCCCGCCCCCCCCCCCCCCTCCCCGTTGCTATGTGCCTGTTAGCTGGTAAACAACTTCATCAGAAATGTGCAATTTCATGTTACATTATTGTAATTCTTTCTTAAAATCTTATAATCTACGGAATACATCTTATTTATGTTTAAAAAAGGATAATTTACAAAATACATGTAAGTTTGTTATAAGCATTGTGATGAAACCGAGAAGATGACTTTCGCTGAATGTCAGTTGAGTGTGTTGCACACTTGAACTCAGAACTGACCATAAGCTAGAATGTTTCAAATTAACTTTCACACAAATTTGATGGACAGGTGATGCACGAGGGTTTTGTGCGTACAGCATGTACAAAGAACGAATGTATAAATGGGTTGAAAAGTTGAATATGAACCAAAGTTGTGGAAATTAAAAATCATCAGAATTATTAATTGTGGAATCAATATAATTACGGTATATATATATACATATTTTTTTCACAGATGTACATGTATGTCAGTTTCACGGCTCTCTCTCTCTCTCTCTCTCTCTCTCTCTCTCTCTCTCTCTCTCTCTCTCTCTCTCTCTCTCTCTCTCTCAGATATTGTTTTTACACACTTTGCAAAAAAGAAAAACTTATAAAAATAAATACTTACACTGGAAAGGATTTTAAAAACATAAATAGCACTTTACGAAAAGAATGTTTTCCGTATTGACGAGGAAATTATTGTATCAATTTCGTGTTTCTCTTGTCAATTTTCTGATCTAAAACAAAATAAGTGTATTTTACTCGGGAATATACATATGCTTAGATCCTACACTAAAACTTTGATTAGATACAGCTCAGATTTTATACGACATATGTAACACGAATTGACAGGTCGATGCTATTTCAATTAGTCTTTCTTCGTTACATGAGCACATGAGATTAAATTCCATTCAAAGTTTTAATACTATAAAGTGAATCAATTATTTTACAAATATAAATTTCTAGAAACACGATTAATTCAAATGAAATAGGCCTTTATTGTCACCAGATGTGTTCTTGTAAGTAAACTATGTTATGACATACAATCGAGCAAAAACGCAGTTTTCGATATCGGTCGTGGAAGACGAACTATACATGTACTGCTGAATATGCAGCAATTTCAGAGGTAAAACTGTAGATGGACATGTCATCAGTCTCCAAAAAATTCATAGAGATGCAGAGAAGAAAATATGGCTGCAGCGGGCTAGATTAATTCGTAAAAACTTTATAACAACACAAAAAAATTCTTTAAAAAAAATTCATCCTTTTGTCCCCTGCTTTCGCGAAGGCGAGGGGACATTAAATCTCATTCGTCTGTCTGTCAGTCTGTCAGTCTGTCCGTCACAAAAACTCTAACCTTGCCCATAACTTTTGATTTAGTGGAGCTTTGACTTTCATATTTCACATGTGTAATCCTTGTGATAAGAACTTTCTTTGTGTACCACCAAAATTGACCTTTTGACCTTGACCTTGGAGTTTGACCCACTTTTACACAAAAAATTCCATACTTTTACTTTGGCCATAATTTTTGAAATGTTAGATACTATAGGACTTTCACATTTCACATTTATATTTTTTGTGACAAGACCTTTCATTGGATATCAACAACTTTGACCTTTTGACCTTGACCTTGGAGATTTCCGTGCTTATGAAAAAACTTTAACCTTGACCATAACTTTTGAACAGTAAGGGCTAGGGCTTTCAAGCTTCATATATGTAATCCTTGTGAGAAGACCTTTTATTGGATACCAAGAACTTTGACCCTTTGACCTTGTAGTTTGACCTACTTTTCAAAAACTTTGTCCTTTGCCACAACTTTTGAACCGTAGACACTAGGACTTTCATCTTTCAAATATGTATTTTTTGTGGCAAGACCTTTCATTGGATATCAACAACTTTGACCTTTTGACCTTGACCTTGGAGATTTTTCGTACTTATGAAAAAACTTAAACCTTTACCATAACTTTCGAATGGTAAGGGCTAGGGCTTTCATACTTCACATATGTAATCCTTGTGAGAAGACTTTTCATCGGATACCAAATACTTTAACTTTTTGACCTTGACCTTGGAGTTCAGTGATGATTTCTAAATAAATGACATATGATAGGGTGTTCATAGTACTATATGTCAATATGTCATAAGAATGACATCTCACCCACAGAGACACCGAAAGCGGGGGACCACAATTCCTTGAATTTGCTTGTTTTCTCTCTAATTTATTAAAGATTATAAAAGCTTTGTTCCCAGGGATAAATTCTATACTCAGTCTTTGATAATTATTACAAATGATCATAAACGATCGCTTATTTTAAAAAAGGATAATTACAATAATAATGGAACCCTGAAAATAGTAAAATTAATTTTAAAAAATTGGAAAAAACAAAAATTTTCATCGGCATCGTGATCCTCTTCTAAAAATCAACCGATATAAAATATGCACGGAAGAAAGAGGCATGAAAAATCTTTGCAATTAGTGAAAATTTAAAATTATATATAATAAATGATTATTTTGAAGGTTTGTTAAATTCCTATGGAAAATGTAAGTTGTAAAACTACTTTTTAAATTTGAATTTTTCCATTTTGCTAATTATCATTTTGAGCCTTTGAAAAGAAATAAAAATTAAAATACAGATGTTTACAGACAGTGATAGAAATTCGCATACTTGTTTTTAGTAAAAAATATACAATGTATTGCTTATCCGGCATATTGAAGAAAGTGACACTGATAACTAAGTAATTCTTGCAATGGACAATTGATTGTCATACACTGACTTTGAGTGTACGTTTGAATTTTTAAATACTAGTATAATTGATGGATTAAACAACAACTTTCCTTTTCACACGTTTTGTTTGATATCAATATTGCATGAAAAGCATTTGCCAAATATAAGTATATGTTCCCTCATACATATCGTGCAAGACTCTTTTTTAAATAATTGTCATATTCCATTTACTTATTCGAGCATTTAATTGTATGAAAAGTCAATAATGTAGATTTCTTAAAACTTTATTATCTTGTTTACTTGTCTTTCTTCCTATGAGAGAAATAGTTTATAATATTAAAAAACGGAAGTACTCAGTATCTGTATCAAAATACAGAATGAACAGTGATCGGTCGCAAAAGAAAAACGGACCCTTGCAAGTTCCGGTGCCTAGGAGAAGTAAGCATCCCGTTGACAGGACACACCTGCAGACCCGCAGTGAGCCTACGCAACTGAAGCTCTCTGAAATTAATTAATTTACAAATTCTATCCTTTTTTTCTCAGACTAGCCAGCTAAAAATCTATGTACAGTACTCCAAATCAATTAATCTAAAGAATTTGAATTATCGTTTTTTTTTTCTTTTTGAGTTGTTTGCTGTAGTAGCTTTTACAGTTACCTAATTTCAGAATCAATGAACATGAAAGCATGAAAGACAAGTAAATTTGCAACATCAACATAATTTTATTTTCGTCCTGAGCACTTTTGGACGCCACCAAGGAGACAATTAGGGAGATTTTTTTTTATTGAACTTCCTGTCTTTCAAACTGAAAATCTCATGTTGATATTTTGAAACATGCATTTGTGACATCAGTCTGGGATGTTATTGATTTTACTATCTAGTTAAGTACTACAAAACAGTGTGTCTGCTTCTTCTCTGATGACATTGGACAAAGATATGCATGCTTACTTTAATATCATCATTCAATGCATTTTTGGTTGTTGTACATTTTCGATGAAAGCATGCTAACCGCTTTTCAGTACTTTCAGTACTTTGATTTTAGTTGGAATGATTATTATAAATTGTGATGAAATGTTTGAGCTATTTGATAAAGGAGTTATTGAACTTATATTGGTAAATATTAGCACTCGTTGGCTGTATAAATGCACTCGCAAACTCGTGCATTTGTACAGCCAACTTGTGCCAATATTAATCAATTTAAGTTCAATAACCCTATATTGCAATATGCAAAGAAATATTCCTCATTTTTAAAACAAGCATAAACATGCTATAACAAAAGTTATTTATAGAGAGCAGGGTTGATATAGACTATATTTCTTTGAGTGCAGATCTCAATATTCTATCAAATTTGTTTTGAGGAATGACACATGTAGTATAAAGAGTTTGAATGTCGTACATTGATTCGAGGCTATTTATTTTGTTCATATCAATAACTTACACTTTTTAAATCAATACTTTAGATAAAATTTTTGCATTCAGTTTTTTTATTCCTTTTAATTGTTTCTGGAATTAGAATACAAATACTTAATTTTTCAAAATTTAAAGATCAAGTAATGTTATCTTTATACTTTTTCCCCGAAGATCATTCCACTCAGTATTCTTTATTCTGTGGATAATTTGAAAATCCTCATCAAATCCTTATGGTTTCTACACGCTTTATGGTTTGAATTCCATTAAGTTTGAAACCTATTCGAGGGGTCATCAAAAAGTTCGGGACTGGGGCTATAAAATTAATACTATGTAGTCTATGCTTTCAAAATTTTTATGGAACATATAACAACAAAATATGAAGAAATGTTGAAAATTTTGGCTTGATAAGCTTCTTTATTTGCCAAATTATTAAAAAAAATATAAAGGACATTATATGATCAATAGGCGTTGTCGTTGTTTAGTTTCATGACGTCAGACAACGTCATTGTTTTTCAATGTCCGCTTTAACGCAAAAACGTCGTGTTCGAGGTTGCGCCGCCTGGACATACCATTGCTTACAAAACATTACTAATTTAATGTAAAAAAATAAAATTTGTAGTTGATGGTTTATTCTTTAGATAGAAAAGATGATGCTAACTAGATATTTCAAAATTCATTGATGTACTAAGAGCGGTTTTAATTTTATGGCCTAATCTACGAACTTCTTGATAGTTCCTCGTATATCCCTCATCGAAGATACTTTTGTATGAAGTGTTAGCCAACCTTGTCTGCAGACAAATTTACGTATTTGAGAGAGGAGTTTTTTCGAAGGGTATATTTACATATTTATGTTGTTACCTTTCCTTTGGATAAGACAGCATAAACTGAGGATCCCGGTGGCAGTAGGTGTTGGCACAAAAATGATCCCTTATTGCCCTGAGTGCCAAGTACAAGGGTTGTTCGAAAAGTTCGCGGACACATTGATTTACGGAAAATCTATTGTGTTCTGTGAAGAATTACTTATATCTGATTAAATTCTTTTTTATTAGTATGTAAAAAGTCAGGTCATTTTACTAAAATTTAGAAAATTTACAACATTTTGTACTATGAAGTCATAGACTTTTTTGGAACAATCTTTTGACGTTAAGTAATCTGATAACCAGATTTCAAACCCTTTAAATTTTTTCATACAGTGAAAAATTTTCATTTTGTGCTCTTTTGGATATTAATGAGATCTTAAGGTCAAGATCTAGTAAATGACTTTAGACTAGCTTTTGGTGCTAGATCCATTATGACGTCATAATCAATTTCAACTTTCTTTTTTCACGTACTTTATGGCTTTAGCAGAATTATGTAGAAAATAGGGTATTTTCTTGGTATTCAATTTAAAATCATTTGAAAAGAAATCCCAATACCTATATTAAATTTGATATTATTTCAAAGAAGTGGCAATAAACATACTAATGTTCGTTTTCTGAAAGACTGTAGGCATTCTGGATACATTGTCTTGTCGAATATGAAAAAACTCCCATATTCATGTCTGGTGTTCTCATTTTTTTTAAAATGACAGTTTAAAATATGGTTTTTCATCTTGTTTGCCTACAACTTATGCCCCGAAACACCTTATTTGACAGAGCTAAAGTTGTAAAGCATAGTTAAATTTTTTCTCAAATTTGATAAATCTTTAGGCATCTTTCATTCACTAGATCTTGACCCTAAAATAAATGTCTGGTTGCAGTTAAGAGATATAGGTTTGGAAACAATACAAAATCCATGGCTGCAAAAATCCATGCAATAAGTGGAGCATTGAGGTATCGACGTAATTCACCATTAAAATGTCAATACTTCCATTCTTATAAAGCTAGTACCATTCGAATATTTTTGTTCCATTGTTCTTGTCTGCAACTTTCAGCAACATCTAGAAGCATTCTAGTCTATTTTTTAAACATTTTCCTGGCTGTACACACAATTTTTAGAGGTTCGGTGTTCCATGACGTTTAATAATGTTCCCATTGGTTTGGTTTGAACATATTTTTACCACACATGACGACAAATAGTGCAAACTGTTTTGCTTTAGCTTTGACAGTTGAATAGCGTAAATTTACGGCAACTCGTAAGAAAAATAATGTAGATATAAGAAATGAATTTAATTTTTGAAGATTCATGAGGTTATGAACTACAACGTTTCACGCCGGCATATTTATCATGAAGCGCTAATGCACTTCGTGAAATATGCCGGAGCGAAGCTTGGTAGTTCATAACCTCATGGATTTCCAAAATTTAAATTCATTTCTTAAATATTAGCATTTCCATTTATTTGTTTTTAACATTCCTTACAAATTAGAATTTGTTAATTTTTTCATGAGCTACCATGGATGAGCATGAATATCTCCATCGCTACGTCGTAACACCGTACTTAACGTCAGAACTATTGTGCAAACAGTTTTGCTTTAAGAATTATAGTTGAACGGCGTTATTTTTGGTAAACCATCAGAAAATAATGTAAATATAAGAAATAAATTTCATTTTTGTAGATTCCTGAGGTATATGAACAACAACGCTTCACACCTGCATATTTATCAGGAAGCGCGAACGCGCCTCAGGAAATAATGCCGGCGTGAAGCGTCGTATTTCATGTCCTCCTGAATATTCAAAAGTGAAATTAATTACTTAAGTGGCTATAAAACAGTCATACACCCTCCAATTTAATCCTAAATTTCGGTAAGTAACGTTTTATCACTTTTATAGGGACAGAGAAAAATATCAGAATACTTTCTGTCCTGTCTACAATTGTGCAATTTTCGATTTCAATAAAACGACCTTGTAATGTAAACATGCGAAAAATGAGCATGCTCCGTGTCGCCTGTCAAAATAATATATAGCTGTAAATTGTTAAAGGTACAATGATACTCTGTTAAGATCTAGAGAGGTAACTCTTAATGACACAAATTTATATTATTCTTTATAAATTTGTCAAGCTTAAGTGATTTTTTTTTAATTTTGCCCCGCAAGCCATGTTATAAATGTTTGTATTTTATTCAGCTTTTACATTTGCTTTGGAAAATCATAAAAGTTAGAGAAAAATTTCCTGTAAGTGAACAGAGGGTTTATGAACCTAAAAGATCACCAGAGAACGACAAGTCCTTCAATATTTATTGAAAAATAGGTATAGATTTTATATGGAGAGTTTAACCGGTTTCCTGAAAATATACTGCGCTCTCAATACATGAAGAACTTGACCACGAACTTTTCTAACAGCCTTTGAGTAGGTATAAAGTCGCAGCCATCAGCTGACAATTTATGATGTTTCCATATGAGTGTACAATTCTCTCGAGAGACGTTCAACATCAAACAAATAAACAAAACAGGAAGTATATGCACTGATCTTTAAATATATGACCATTCACACTCTTGAGAAAAAAGATTATAAGGTCAAATGCGTGCAAGATTGTGTGAGGTGAAGAATAAAATGTTTAGTTTTTTTTAACTATAATTTTGACATGATTTATCTTTAATAATTTGACTTGAATTCTGAATAGAGGTTACTTTCGAGCCATCACCAATGAATCATTTGGTAACAATGTAACAAGGTAAGAATAGGGGATATGCTCATGTCAATACACATCAAATGGTCAGATTAATATATTAGATCACACTCGGAATGGAGATAAAAAAAACTAACGTAGACGTATATAAAAATTGATACGCAGTTCAACATCAATTTACAATCATAATTTGCCGTATAACACAGTCATGTTCAAGAATTAAATGTATCAAGCCTTTTCAGCTAAAAGCAACAACTAAGGCACAGGGCAAAAAATTGATACATTTTAGGCACATTTTGAGAAGTCGTATATTATTCAATTTTTATTCATAATCATTTACGTTTTACTAATCCTGATCACAAGAATCGAAATTGCAAAGGTAACAAAAAATAACAGTATAAAGGTAGGCAGAGTAATGACGGTTTTTCAATAATGAAAACTGTATTTTCGACGTGCTTGCTCGTGTAATTTTGATCTCAAAAAATTTACTCTAAATATTTGATGAATTGAATTTTTCCACATTTTCTATCACCAATAACTAAATTGTAATCTGCATCAACACTAAGTCCTCCATTACATGGATGCTCTAGATAACGGATAAAGTTTCCATCACAGTCAATGATGTGAACAATGTTATTTCTGCTATCACCTATCAAAATTTGATGATTGATATCGGCAGCAATGTGCATCGGCAGGAATTGGGTGTACTTTGACTGGTTGGAAATGTTTCCTTCGTACCTAAACCGAAGTTCTCCGAAGGAATCCAAAACAACAACGGCGCTTCCTCCATAGTCTGCTACGCAGATGTTACCATTTCCATTTTCAGTTAGCAAGAGAACAAAAGAAACTCCACAGGAAAACAAAGGCTGTTTTCGGGTGCCGTACTGAATCTTCTGTATCTCTGTCGTACCTGAGAATCTTAATACTCTGCTTTGTTTTTCATCGTAGGAGCGCATGCTCACCAGCAGATTTCCGTTCTGTAGATAACAAAGACCTTTTGGAAACCAGCCAATACACTTTAGATATTGTTCTTCTTTATTGTCTTTGACGATATAAACTTTGGTCTCATCATTTAATGCAAATATTAAAGTGTTCCAGTTAAATGAGAAAGCTATAGGGTTTTTGACAGTGCTAAAGACTTGTAATGTTGTCCCCTTCCTGTCTATTTGCCTGAGGGAGTTTTTCTCGCCGCTTATCCATAGTTTATGATTTTCTACACACAATATTCTCCAAAGAGATTTGTTAGAACCCTGAATTGTACATGAATACAATATTTCCGGACTTTCTTTTAATTGTAAGTTTTGTTTGACTGTTTTGACTTCGTCAAAGGATAAATGACCTACCAATCGAACTAGATGTTCGTTTTCAATTTCTGTGCATACATAATGTGGATGAACACACTTTTGGAGGTTTAAGTCTGTTTTGAAATTTTCATGAATACACTCATAATTCAATATAGCCTGTATCTGTTGTGTCTGCAGAATTTGTCTATTCTTCTTTATCTCTTGCTTTAGTTTGGATTCCAAATCAGAAATGTGGGACTGGTTTTCTGAAATGACAGCTTTATTACCTTTTTTAACAAGAAGAATTTTTTTCCTCATCTTCTCTACTTCACTGTGAACCGCTGCCTTAATTTGGTTTTCTCTTTCAGTCAGTTCATAGAGGACATTGTCAATCATAACATTGCTTGAGGAAACATTTTCTTTCATAAGCATAATTTTTAGCAAGGCATTTTCTTCCAATTCCTCTGTATCAGATTCTATACGTTTTCTTTGTAATTGAACTATTTCCTCTATTTCCGTGACGTCATGCTCTTTGTGTGAACCGATGACGCATTTGATACATATGGCTGCCTTGCAATCACGACAATATGTCTCGCATTTATTTCTGTGAGACTGACACTCTGGATACACAGTTTTGATTTTTCTGCTCTCAAATGCAACAACTTCATGATTTTTCGATTTATCCATCATGTGCCTTAAAACACAGCTGCTACACAATTCCACAGAGCACGGGTTACAGTAAAATTCTACGGGTTCTGGACAAAAATTGCAACGTACCACATCTTGGCCTTGTGCAGTCGCCATTTTTTTTTTTTTTTTTTTTGGTTTTCTACGACCTGAAAAAAGACAATATTCAACATATTGTAAAACGTACTTAAGTGTTAATCAGACTTAAATGAGTGGTGTACTGATTCTTGTTTACTACATTTAGTTCCAGTACGAGCTTATGTTTGATTGAATCAAATGTGGTCGAAAGTCGTGCATGTCCAGTAGTCGTGCATTTTACTGTTTGTTGGCATGTACGTGGGTCGTCTGCTATTATAATACATCATAAGATTACAGAAGGAAACTTCTACCCTAAAACAAAAAGTCGAATAAGCAAAGGTAACATTTAAATATTAATCAAATAAAGAAGGGATCGATAAAAAGTGCCGATTTCTTAAAAAAAAAATTTGATGTTTTTATATAATTATACAACATGTGCTGAAGCCAACGACTACCAATTCTTTATCCAAAACAAACATATGTCCGACTTAAAACTACATTTGTGCCAAAAAATTAAATTAAATAAAGCGTTTTAAAACAGTTTTAATATAAAGGAAATCAGATATAAGGTATAATTTTTATTTGACTGGTTTTATAAAACGCTCTACATTAGGAACAATCCCAATCTCCAATCCTGAACAAACTAGCTTTTTCTTCATTTTGTGCTTCTAAATTTTTAATCTAGTTATTTATTTTATCTATTTGTTTGTACATTTTGTCAAGCTTTATAAAAAAGGATCTAGATTAGCTTCCCTGATCATGTTGAAAATAATTATCAATAATATGTCCTTGCATGACTGGCCATAAAATAAATAATCTGACTCAAATCATTTTCGAAATTTTCAGCCACCCCCTTCCTACCAACCCCCAACCCCCCCATTTCAAAATCAATTGTTTCAACGTTAACTGTGATTTAAAATAATCTCTATATTCTGTTATACTAGAATCATATTAAATATCTAATACACATACAAATAACAATATTTCAAGTCAAAATTAAAGCACTGTTACAGTAATATTAAATATTATTTTAAGAAATAGAATTGAGCAAGTCGATCATCTTTTGTTTGCGACAGACGCACGCACTTAAAGTTTATTTAAATATTGATTACAAATGTAAGGATATGTTTGTGTACGGATGCAAGTTTACAACCATGCACATATGTTCAATACTAGGCCTATTCACATTAACCACCGGTGTCCTTGGCCAGAGACTCGACGAATTATTTGAATGGCAATTACATATTAAATTATATGGTTTATCTGCAAAATTACAAGCATTAAATATTAGGTACGTGTATCCTAACTTTAAATTTTGTACGCACTCTGCATCTTTATTTACTTTTCAGCTGTCACGTGAGTCGTTTGGTGGTAAATCGTAAATCGAAAGTAGAAACTGTTGCTATTTTAACATGTTTAATTGTTATAATTCCAGCTAAATACCTGATAATCATAAAAAAAAATAATAGATGGACTGTTGACACTTGACAAACTTACATTCTATCTTCCTCATAGACCGACAAATTGACAAACCACGTCCCACAAATCACGCGTGATCTAAATGATTGTTTTTCTCTCTCACTCGCCAGGCGCGGATTCACGTTTTTGACTATTGAGTACACTAATATTTTGATCACGGGGATTCAGGTTGTTCTGCCCTAGCCTGTCATTCATCTCCTTAAATAATCTTGTAAAAGGGACAAAATTAAGTCTTTATTATTAAAACTTTACATCATTTGCAATAAAGAGCCAAAAAAATGTCAAGTTTTTCTTTCAAAACTGTAAGACCACCTAATTATATATCTTATTTAGTTAACCTAACAAATAAAATTAAGTCTCTTTCATGGGATAAACTACTTACTACATAACTTGTAACTTTATTAGTTGTGAAAACAAATCTTACCTTTCTTTAAAAGGAATTTTTACTGAAGTGACACTGTATTTAAATCAAATCCTAATAAAAAAGAAATTTTATTTAAGTTTTTTTTCTCCTCATTTATAATCTGGCATTACTTTTTTTTTTACATTTTCTTAAAACTAGAGAGGAGAAAATAATAAATGACACGACATCGAAAGAATAACATTTTGACTTTTGTGTTTGGGAGATGGAGAGTCGCTCTGTAACCCCCCCCCCCCCTCCCTCCCGGTTAGACTCACATGCATAGACTTGGTATAACTAGTCTTTCAGGGGGAAGTCCGATAAAATCTCACCTTCCCTTTATATAATTATATTATGCCGTTAGGCCATTCCAAGTTTTTTCTATGTTTAGTGTCCACCCATCTTTCAAAAACCTACCTATCTATTCGCAAAAAACACAACAGACCAAAAAAGAAAACACAGATTTTATAGTCATAAAAATAACGTTTTCAAAGGATTTGATTTCAAAAGAATATTTTTTCTCCTTTCTAGATCTATACTTTAGCAAAATCCATGTACTAAATGCTCAAAACATACCAAATATGAAAAATTGTAGACAGATTATAACAGGAAATGATAGAATTCAAAGATTTCGACCAAAATAATCAATATCGGGTGTTCTGATTTTGTTTGTTTTTTTCTGATATTGGGCGTCAAAAACCAAGGCGCACGCGGACGCTAAACATAGAAAAAACTTGGAATGGCCTTACCTATTTTCGATAGTATCCTAATTTCGATAGGTTACTGTTTTTAACGATAAATCTGAAACCCTTTCGTCATTTCCGGAACTTCTCTTCTCGGAATTAGCATATGACGTAACGAATTATAAAAAGCCAACAGATTGAAAAATATGCCATTCAGAGAGGTAAGATTCTATTTTTCTCATTATCTACTCCAATTCCGCGCTCTTCTTATAATGCAAAAAAATCCCACCCTAAAACCCTACCTTAAAGTCTGAAAACGACATCTGATCATCCTGTGTTGTCGTCTGTTGGAGAGCTCTGTGTTATGGTCTAAAAATACATAAACCTTGCTTCGGCCAGACTTCCGCTTAAAAAAATAAAGTATGGAAGACCGTTATGGGTATTTTATTATAAATTTCGGGATCTTTCTATGTTTTACATTTTTGTGTCCGTTGCTTTATTGTTTGTTTCTTTGTAGATATTTTCCATCCAAAGGGGGAATTGTAAGAATTAACTATGGTCCAGAGGCGTTAGATAATGCTTACCAAGCAGTAAAAGGGGGGATGAGTGTTCATGGTGCTGCAAAACGGTTTCAAGTTCCCTTGACAACTTTAAGAGATAGAGTAGATGGACGAATAAATATTGATGTAGCATCATCGGGTCCTCCGCCTCTGTTTACCCAGGAACAGGAATCTTACATAGTGGAGCATGTAAAGACAATGTCCGAGATAGGGTATGGATATACCCGTACAGAGGTGCTTAACCTCGCTTCGGATTACGCGGTAGATCTTGGTATAAGGGAAAAAGGAAAAGAGTTAACCATGAAATGGTATTACAACTTGATGAAGAGGTGGCCGGAGCTTCATACAGTAAAACCCTCAGGGTTGTCAGAATTAAGAGCGAAAGCAGCATCTCCAGAATGTATCAGCAAGTACTTTGAAGAGTTGAAAACCGGTAACGCCAGGATATATATGGAATATCATGTAAAATGAATATTGGATTCAACCGCGTTGATTTCATTTTTATTTTTATTTTTTTCATTTTAAGTATCATACTCTTCGGATGATAATGAATTTTTTTTTTTATTTTTGACACTATATCAGACTTAAATGCGCATTCTGTTAACTGAACATGCACACGTTTGTACCATACATGATACTATACACCGGCGAAAGCGCAAGAATTTGGATTAAAATATAGTTACCATTTTATACAACAGAAAATATACTGATGTCATGCGCGGATCTAGAGAGGGGGTCATGGACCCCCCTGGAAAACGCTGACCCCCCCCCCCCCCCTGGTAAACGCGAATATGTGTGAAATGGGTATGAACAGTGAAAGATTTGAGGCAATAGAAGTTACCACTTCAATTCCCCCCCCCCCCCCCCCCCCCCCCCCCCCCACGAAATAGGTTTTTGATGTTTGAGCGAGTTAAGGTTTTTGTTTTTTTTTTTTTTTTTTTTTTTTTTTTGCTTGTCAAGAAATTTGTGGGATTGGATTTTTTTTTTTTGACTGGGGTGGACTCCTCGTGGAAAAAATTTCTGGATCCGCGCCTGGATGTGTAGTTGTAAATTGTAGTTTCATCTGACAGACTACAGGCTCATAGAAGGAAGAAATACTCTTCACAGAAAATCATAGGTACTTAGGTCTTGGTTTATAATTATAAATGTATTTATTATACCTCATTATAAATATTCTACACAACGCGTTATCTGATTGGTTCTAGTTTATCACGTGATCGGGCCGTAAAACTTCATTTTTCCCGTCGTTGACACGCTTTTCATCATATTCCACCTCTTCGGAACACCTAGTGAATTTTCCCGCAATATAGTTCTCGTTCGTTGAACGAAAACTCCCGAGAGTAGTAGACGTCACAATAGCCTGGTTTACGTCACAAAACTTTACGCTACAATGAAAGTGAATTTGAGAGCGGTGCCGAATTTGAAAGTTTATGTTTATTTTCAAAAATTTTGCTTGTTTCGGTATAATAAACAATTCATTGCATGAATGTTCGGGAAACATGAAGACTTATTCAGCCAAGAAATATCATATTCCCCTCGGGCGAAGCCCTCGGGGAATATGATTTTTCTTGGCTGAATAAGTCTTCATATTTCCCTCACTATCATGCAATAAATGTATAATGTACCTTATCGATATATGTGTAAAAATGTTTGTTTTTTTTTTAAATTTCAATCGGGTATATACATATACATATTCATAAACCCAAAACCAAGTACCTTTGTAAAAATCAGCTTCACCCATCCCATGTGAATAGGCCAAAGCCACTTGCCAAAGGGTATTCCTACCTACTTGGCTAAACAGACGCAAATTGGTAACTCGATAAGCTTATATATACTTAGTTCCTAGCCATTTGTCTATACCCGTCAACTGGGTAAACTAAAAATGTTGTCTTTCACGTACTTATAATAATTACACTTGCCAGTAACTCGTCATCAACTTACAATTGATATTCCTCGCTATCAACATACAACCTTCCAATTAATGGACAATGATGTTACGTTTTAAACATTTGGGCATTTTTCTACTTATACAACCTTGTAAAAATAATTAGTGGCTTTCCCGGCAACAATATGTTTCTGATAATTTCCAAGCATTCTTTGTTCGCATTAACCAAAATATTGTTTTTATTGTATTTTTATTTATATAAAATCCTTTGTTGTAGAACTATTTGATCAAATAATTCGTTTATTACATTATTTACATTTTTTTCTTGATTAAAACAATGTCGCGAGAGATCTGTGATTGGCGAAAATAATTTGGACTTTTCGCTTTTTAATCAATTATCACAAATTATTTCTTTTATATAATCTAAATGAAGTTTTGATTGAATAATTCAGTGATGACAGTGATGAAATAAAAAAAATCGATTGTTTGTTGTCAGTTTCAATAGAATTTGCCAGTAGCTTAGATCCGCCAACCGAAAACGCCACCATACTCACGTTGATGCCATTTCATTGTTATTTACAGAAAATTGAAGTAGACATTTAATTTTATGTACGATACTTACTATCCGAGTGAAATCTAAATATAGTTTACGGACATTATCTTGTATGTAGTGTATTATTAGAGGAGTAAGTAAGAACTCTGGTGCACCTGTTTCGGAGTATACTTGCAAAACTTATTCATTGACTGTTTCTGCTATATGCGTTTGAAATTTGTCCACAGTATTTCTTTAGAGTTAAAGATTAAAGTTAATCATATTATATAGGGGAAATTGCCAAATCTCCAATATTTTTGCAAAAAAAGCGAATTGGAATATCTGCAATGTATTTTCTAATTGCAAATTGATCAACAAATATATTTTAGGTTTAAAAACGATAGGTATCCAGGCATTCAGAGAAATTGTCATGATTTTTATACTTATTTGGTATTTTTTGTCTTCTATTTCCATCATATATTCTATAGTAAATAGTGTAAAAGGCTTTTGCTATCATTGCAAGACACCACAAATCACTTCGTATTTCATATGCTAATAAGCATTGGTATCTAAGCCTGGATTCAAGAAAATCTTATTTCTCTAAAACTGTATTATTTTTTTTTTCTTTTATAGGGTACAAATATCAACTTTCATAAGTCCTTTTCTAAGATTTCCAAAACCCTTGAATCTTATATAAAGATTAATAAAATGAAAATTGTTGCATGAAAAAAAGTTACATTTTCAAGCTTCATTTTAATGCATTTCAAATTAATTATTAATTTTTGGAGTTATCCTTCCTGGCTGAGGATCGGATATCCTTAATTGGTTGCTTATTTATTTATTTATTTATTTATTGATTTATAAATACTATACTATTTAATTCCAATCTTGTTTTTTCATTTGTGTAAAAGAAATCACTTCTATCAGGTATCCATAAAAACGTGATATATGTATATGTAACAATAAATATGTGTATCAGGAATTTCAATTCTTATTCTGCTTAGAAAATACAGCGTACTTATATCAACTGTTATTATTTAGAATTGATTGTACATGTATATTCTTTAACGCCGAGTCGGCAATACTTTAGCCATATTTTGGCGTCTTTTAGTTAGGAAATACAGGTAATAACTGATTGATTTATTACTTTTTACACGCATTAACTGACAGTGTTTGTTATGAGATAATTTATATTATTACGTGGTATTCTTCAGAATTATACAGTGAATCTGATTGGTTTAAACCATATCACATGAGGTATGACAATTCGTGATATTTACCTCACGCGCCGGGTGACAACTGTTGTCACCCTTCAGATGACAATGAAATTGCTGAAGGAAGCATGCACAGTTAAAACTGTGTTGTCACCCTTTGAATGAAATTACAGTGGTTTCAGCGAAGAAAACTCTTATTCATAGTTAAAATGTACAATTGCTAAATATGCAGGATCGGTAAACCACAAATTCTAACGATGACGTAAAAGTTGTCTATTTGCATATTTTGAAAGAGTTGAATCAGAATAGAGTAGGGGAGCACAAGAGGTTTGATTACTATTTTCTACTCTAAATATTTAATTGATAATCTAGATTCTTCAAGATCATAAAAATATTATAGCAAGCGCCCTCGGGTGACAACTCTTCTCAGACCTGATAATTGGTAATGTCTCCATTCTAAGTAGTCCAAAATTGTTTAGTATGAATCATAAAATATGAATGGGTAGGGTGGGGCCACAATGGATGGTCAAGGTTTTACTTAAGAATATATAGGAAGAATCTTTAAAAATACTTTTCTCAAGAACAGTAAAACCATAATTCAGTGATTGGTAATATTTATATGAAAGCATCCTCAAGTAGTGTAGATTCAATATTGTTCAAAGCAGAATTCTTGCGGATAGGGTTGGGACACATTCTACATAGGAATATATATTCAAATATCTTTAAAAAGTTCTTGGGAGCAACAAATCCATATTTACTGATTTTTTTATATGGAACTATAATGGATATATGCTATGGTGGTTGAGATTCACATTTGTTCAAATCATGACCCCCGGCTTTAGGGTGTAGCCACTATGAAGGATGAAGGCTTTACATAAGAATATATAAGAAAAAATCCTAAATCCTCCTCTCCAGAACAGAAAAAGTTATGCCTTTTCAATTTGACCTGTAAGCATCTGCATGTAGTGAAGGTTCATTTTTTTTTAAATCATGACCCTGGGGGTACCAAATTAGGAAATCATTTTTTTTTTTTACAAAGTAATATGCAGTAAATCCTTTTGTTTTTCTTTTCAACAATGTTACGGCAACGTTATTCATGTTTTTGATATGGTGACATTCTCAAGTACTATAAAGTTCAAGTCCCGCCTTCCCCAAATAAACTTTTCAATACTGAGCCAATTTGTGTTTTCACCTGGCCAATGTGCACAGGTGAGCGATGTGGCCCATGGACCTCAGGTTAAATCTGATTTCGGCTTTGGATGACCTTTGAATGAAACTTGATTTTTCATTTCATATTTTAAGAAATAACAATAACAATAAAAAAGTTAAAACGTTTTACTGATGAAACGCTTTAGAGTTCTATACAGTTATAAAGAAAAACGTTTTACTGATGAAACGCTTTAGAGTTCTATACAGTTATAAAGACAAAATATGATTATATCTAATGAAGTATTTCAATAAAGACGCCATTATTATTTTTTTATTATTCTTTTAAATAACATGTATTGCTTTATTCTGTGAATAATTTTTAAACTTATAGATAAAATCATCAAGATCTAGATGTGTTTAGCTTAAAAAATGCCCCCTATACTAGCTTGATGACATAGCTTGATAACCAAGTGTTAATTATGTAAAAGCGCTAGAGTATTAAAACTAGAGTGTTCCAAGGAAAGCATGTGTCGCTTGCTTTTAGCGTCTTTGAAGATGTAACTCAATCTAAAAGTGGTCAGCTATTTATATTCTACTAGCATAAACAGTATTTCATGCAAAAGACAATCTAGCATGATAGTTCATAAATGCAGGGTATTCTTTGAAAAGTAGGTCAAATGTCAAGGTCAAGTGAATAGGGAGAAGGCGATTTAAGTTTATTAGAACTTGTGCCCAATCCCATTGTATATATTTAGTGCAATAAAATATGTTCAAACCAAGTGAATTGTAACGCTGGTATTATTCATTGTGTTTTATGACAATAAGAGCACATGATAAATAGCATTTATAATACCTCTTAAATGACAAAAATATTATTATATTGGCATTTTTAATTTTTTAGTAAATTTGGTAAAAGAATAAGATCAAGGGCCATGAGGTCGATAACCATGTCAATTTACAAATGCCATTGTGCGAAGCAATAAATGTGCAAAATGTGAAGTCAATATCTCTTAGAGTTCTTGAGAAAGAAGGTGTGATAGACGGACAGCTAGACAGCCTGACAGACAGCTAGCTAGACATCGGGAAAGTGATCCCTTTGTGCCGCTCTGCTCCGCAGGCAAAATAAAAATTATATCATAATTTGTTTAAAATTACAATTGGTGAAAATAGCACAAAAGTAAAATTCAAACAATGTGTACATTTTCTTGAATTAGTCTTCTATATCACAACACATCTGTACTTTAATTAAGTGAAATGGTCATCAAACAAGTAATGTAATATTTTTTATCTTAAAAACATCGCTTTTTGACACTTTGTATATTACATACTCAACCTATGCTGCCATTCATTTATTGACAGAACATTCTGAACTCGAATGCTTTTTTTGCAAGTAAAAAAATATTGTCTCTGGAAAAGTGCAGAATTTCTTATAAAATGCATATCAGTGTTGTCGGATCCCGGAATCTTGAAAAGAGTAGGGGCGAACGGTTTGGGGTTGGGTATGGACAAATCTACCGTGGTCAATTTTTGGCCTCCGCTGAAAGTTGGGGATATTGATTTCGTTGTGTTTGACCGTCCACTGAATATAATTTCCTTAATTTCCTATGAAGGCCATTGCCGTTAATCAGTCCATAAATGACCCTAAGCAAGAAAATACTTTGCACAGATTTCCTCAGCAATGGCTGTTTCATCAGTTATGCTTACAGCGACATATATGTCTATAATACAATATTTTAACATAATTATTATTTTACTTTGAATTTCTTTTCATCCAAATGTGAATATATACTAACAATAAAATGTCTCTCTCTCTTTCTTTGTTAGTACGAGAATTAAGGAGGCTTGGGGTTCAAAAAATTAACCATAATTTAACCATCAGATTTAACTTATTTTTTTATGATACGGTATCTTAGGCTGTCAACTATCATTTGGCAAAGAAAAAATTCATACATTCAAGCTTTAAAATTTGATCATTTTGTACATCTTTATATGGAGCTCTTCTTTTAAAGGAGATCGAAATAGTCTGAAAATGGATGCCACCCCCAGCCTCTTTAACGTTACAGCTACCACAGACAAATATTACATAATCAAATGAAGGAAAGAAAAATAACAGTATTATAGAAAAGAACATCTTTTTGCTGCTATTCCTCTCTGTTTGGAAATCATTATGAAATGTGAATTTACTGTTTTTAAGAACTTGTTTTTTTTTTACATAGTTATAATGCTAAAATAGCATCGGCAATCTGAAAATGTTTCTTTCACAGCTGTTCTGGATCAGTTTACCACAAACGTCATTTTTTGCCGGTACATATACTTATGAAGAATCATTTTGAACAAGTATATTGATGTTGTGCTACGAAGTTAAAAAAAATCAGTTCTATTGAAGATGTTCACGGATAAATCACTCACGGTATTTAATTATCTGAACAAGCCCGGTCTTAATATTTCCAATAACCAGATTTTCCTGCGAGTTTATACAAAGAGGTCCAACGCTTAAGTGTTCTATGTGGCGGATCAAGTTTCCATCTCGGTCAATAACGTGGATTAAATTATTTTCAGTGTCAGATACAAACAAATTTTGGTTAACATCAGTAGCAATGTCGCAAGGCTTGAACTTTTTAAGCTTTGTTTCTGAGACGTTTTCAATATACCGAAATCGCAATTAACCAAGAGCATTGAACACCACGACTGCCTCCCCAGCCCAATCAGCTACACAGATATCTCCTTCACAATTTGTGGTAAGGAAGAGAACATCATTTTTCTCTATAGAGAGGAAAGAATTATATTCGTTGTCGTATTGAATACTCTGCTCTTCCTTGAATCCTGAGAACCTCACAACCTTACTTTGCCTCATTCCTTTAGTGCGCAAAGTAACGAGAATGTCTCCATTTCTAGCTAAGCAAAGACTTTTGAAAATCCAATTATTTACATCCATATGCTTCATGTAATAAGAACCATAAAGAGTCAAACCAATATTGGAACAAGAAGTTAAGTTCTCCCTAGAACGTGTGACTTTAAATGAGTACACGGTTGATGAATTCAAAAAAATAGTTCTCCTTGTGCATCAATTGATAAGGCAGTAGATTTACAGACATCAGAGCCGTAGAAAAGATCTTAAATCTTTACGATTTGTCCAGAGTTGTCCACTTTGTAGATATTGGAACCTCTTCCACTCAACCATATTTCATCCGCACTGTTGAATCGCACGCAAGATACTTCATTATACGGACTCTGAAGGGTAGCCAATATATTCGTTGTCGTATTGAATACTCTGCTCTTCCTTGGATCCTGAGAACCTCACAACCTTACTTTGCCTCATTCCTTTAGTGCGCAAAGTAGCGAGAAGGTCTCCATTTCTAGCTAAGCAAAGACCTTTGAAAATCCAATTATTTACATCCATATGCTTAATGTAATAGGAACCATAAAGAGTCAAACCAATATTGGAACAAGAAGTTAAGTTCTCCCTGGAACGTGTGACTTTGAATGAGTACACGGTTGATGAATTCGAAAAAAATAGTTCTTGTGCATCAATTGATAAGGCAGTAGATTTACAGACATCAGAGCCGTAGAAAAGATCTTAAATCTTTACGATTTGTTTAGAGTTGTCCACTTTGTAGATATTGGAACCTCTTCCACTCAACCATATTTCATCCGCACTGTTGAATCGCACGCAAGATACTTCATTATACGGACTCTGAAGGGTAGCCAATGGCGCATTTTTATTTGTCGATCCAACTGCAAAATCTTTACATTCTTCATCGTCTTTAAATGTTAAAGAACCAAGAAGTGTCAATGTTTGATGTTCAAAAGAGCCTTCGGGTATAAACATAGGAATAGAATTCCTTGGGAAAAGAACATCTTCCCTAAACTTTTCCCGTTCAGATTCGTAGTTTATGAAATCCATACTATTTTTGGAACACAACATTCCTCATTTTCTTTTATAACTTGCTGCAATTGTCGTTCCACATCTAAAATTTTACTTGTATTTTCATCAGTTACAGACTTTATTTCTGTTTTCTTTTTCAGCGCTTTTGATCTTCTTTTTTCTGCAGCTTTATGTACAGATTGGACCATGTGTCCCTCCCTTGTGGATATTTCACGAATGATATTATCAAATTTACTTTCACTGGTATCTTTGAATGCTTGGCATTTCTTTAGGATGTCCCTTTCTTCTTCTATATCAAGGTTTATCTGTTTTCGTAGGTTTTCAATTACAATTCTCATGGAGAAAAGATATCAATTTTATTATAATAGCATAATAATGACGTTCCTCTAGCCTTAAACAAAGAGTAGATTTTTTTCTTAATATAATGTATTTTTCGTATTTTTTTAAGTTTGCTCAAAGAAATGTATTCTACATTCCATTAGCTTTTTGTTTACACAATCAAAATACACGTATTTATATTTTATACAGGTAAGAATTTAACAGACCAAAACAAAATTACAGGTTTGTAAAATTTTATTAGGTTGTCCAATGCTCAGACACTCATCGAGTAACCATAAACCAGAATTTTTCAGTTTAAAAGCATTGGGAATATTCTAACTTGTCTGTTTATACCTTTTTTAAATAGAGCTTATCGGTCATTATTCATTTTCACGTTTTGAGTAGTATATCCACATTAATCCACTAGAAAACGGCGGCAAACAAGAGACCCATGGGCAACACGACTCATTTGTGCACTGTGGCTGAAAGCAGTTCAGCATATTATAAAGACAAAGTTGTCCCCTAAAAGAAGAGATGAGTATATTCGAACAAACTTGACTACTAGGGATGCTTATATTTTTCTTTGACTAGCTGTGACTTTTTTTCTATCAGTTTGATCTTCTTTTATTAAAATGCGACCTTACTCCCGAGTTCCTGATTTGAAAAAATATGAATCAACCCTAACTGAGGATGCTTTTATATATGAATATGGTCCTTCTCCGTCATATGGTGACAATTATTTTTGAATGAAAAAGTCTCGAATGGGACGTTAAAATCATATGCTGTAACCAATCCAAATAAAGATGACCAATCTTTGTTTTGATGTTTTGAGAAGTAAATGTTTAAATAAATCCTTATGTATCCCTTTGTATTTGCTAAACCACTGTGACCCTATCCTACTACCAGGATCTTTATATGAACAAACTTGAATCTTCACTGCATTAGGATACTTCTGAATATACAATCAAGACTTTCCTGTTCTCAAAAAAGATATATTTTCTATATACACCTACTTTGATCGTCCAATTTGGCCCCACCCTATCGCAAGATGCCATGATTTCAACAAAAATAAAGCTACTCTACTTCAAGATGCTTCCATATATAATATGACGAATCCTGTCTTTTCTGATCTTTTGATCTGGAGGAGTTTCTTCAAATAGGTCTTGCCGATATATTCCTGTGTAATACTTTCATGTTCTATTGTAGCTCCACCCTACTGACAGGGTTATAGTTTGAACAGTTGAATTTATACTACCTGAGGATGCTAACATAATATTTATATTACAAATATAACAGAACATGGCTTTGCTCTTATTCAGAAAAAATAAATCGCTCCTAGCATCTATTCCTAAAACTTTGATAATATATCGTGGTCCCAACATTTCCGAAGGGGTCATGATTTAAACCTACACTACCTGAGGGTACCTTCATATAAATATGATTGATCATAACATTGTTGCTCTAGATTTTTTTAAAATTTAAAACTTGGATCCATTATTGTTGCAAACCCTACCCAAGGGATAATGATTTCTAAAAATTTTCCAGGTAATTTCAAATATAACTGTTTCCTTTCTTCATATGCAATATTTAATATATATACCTTAGCAGTATTAGGAGCTTGTAAATAGTTCTTTTTCTACAAATATTAACAACAGAAGTTTATAAATGTTCTTTTTCGCTGTCCTTGAAATAGTTAAATGAAAATTTTGCAACAGAAAATTTTGACATAAAAGTTGCCGCACATATTGCCTTGAAGGTCCACTGCAGCAATGTTAATATTAAACAAACATCTAAAACCATAAACGTTGAATAGTTTATATAAGAAACACATACAAGACACCTACCTTATTATTTCATATAGCAACATTCATCAAAATTCATGTACAGTCAAACTTGTTTTAAGAGGCCGCTTTTGGAAGTCTGGAAACTGGCCACTTAAGACAGGTGGACTCTTATTCCAGTTTGCCCTCGAAAAGGACATTCGGTCAATAAATAAACAACATTAAGCACTACAGTTAAATTAATTAATCATAATTAAACAGGTCAATTTCACAAAGCTTTTTATGTGTATATATAATAATTCAAGCTCATTTAAAAAGAGTATTAAAGAATTCGAAATGTTAATTTAAGGTTTTGTGCATGTTTCTGTTCCTACATATCAGTTAAAAATCTTGCATTCATCAGTGTGCTTTTGTTACATTGAAATATTCAATAAATTCTTTTAATTTTCATTTGAAGAAACACATACAGTGTCTGACTATTATCTTTTTTTATAAAGAAAAAAATACAAAAAAATAGTTTAATGGTAAATAAAATAAAACATAGAAATTTAAGTAAGAATATATTCACTTTCATATGTTAAAAAAGTGGTCAGCAGTGTAACAGCAGTGTAACACCCCCTCCCCCCAACTTAATCGATAATTAACTTACTTGCTGATGTTTTTAAATCTGGTTAATTTTATTGTTTATAAAGCTGTCAGAATTTCTATATACACAGACACACAAATAAAATTAACTACTGTAAATCACTTTTTATTCGCGAAAACTTTATTTTAGCGTAATTACGCGAGACAATGTGTTCGCGAAAATTTATTTCTCGCGTATAAAAGTATTCCTTACGATTATATAGAGTAATAACAACTATTCGTGAAAATTATGTCTCGCTTACAAAGAGTCAATGACAATCTCGCTAAAATAAGGTGTCGCGAAAATTTAGTGATCTACAGTAGTTGATGTATTTACGCAGTTGAAAATCATTCCATAACACAGGTGTCACGTGCAGTAGAGCGTAACTAATCCCTATCGATCGTCTCTTGATAGTAAAATTCACGAGATAATCATGGCATATGAAACACTTTGTTTTCACCAGAGTAGCAACTAGAAAACTGACCAGTCAGCAAGGGCCCCGCTGAGGGGTAGAAATATAAGGGTGCACTCATGGAAGGAGGATTTTACTTGATTACATTTTTAAAAAGATATATAAAGAATATAAGCAACAACAGTATTTTTAAAATTTCAAAATAATTCCTGAATGTCCAAAAACCTGTAAATAGTAATCTTGTATTTACATAAAACAGGGAAAACCTCATGTCTATATAAAAACTACGTTAAATGTGTATTTAAAAAAAGATTTAAGCAGGTGTTTTATAAAATGCTAGCTTTCAGTGAAATTAATGTTAATATCACCCAGGGTTGACCTCAACTTCAAAACGAACATCAGTTGCAGACAAAGGTGTTCATTACACTTCATGTGACAGATAAAGATAAGCCTCTAAATTTTCTGCAGCAAGCAAGCTAATTAATCCCAGGGGATTAATTGTACTGCTCTCTCATCCTTTTCTTCTAAATTTACAATAAGAACTTTTTTCAGCAATGACAGAATCGGGTTATTATCTGATTACCTGTTAAAATTAACAGCTAGCATTAAGGCAGCCAAAAAAAAAATAAACAAATAAATGAATCATTTTTAAAAAAAAATGCAATAATAACAGTAAAAAAAGATAATCTTAGTTTATATCTTGTTTTTAGAATTTAATAAAATCATAAATCATTGTGTAGAGTATTTTAACCAAAATAAAGCATGAACATTACCAGTATTTAAATTCATATTTCAAAGAATGTACACATCATTCAAAATTGACCTTAACTTCATAACAGACTTCATTTGCAGACAAAGGCATTATAGAAATTAATCTCAATGTGACAGATAAAGATAATGCTAAGAATTTTGTTCAAATGGAAGGTTAATTAATCCCAAAGGACACACTGCACAGCCTTCACAGTTTACAATGGGAATATTCTCAGGAGTTATCTCTCTTTTCCCATTCATTCTTATTCTTAGTTAAGTAATCTACCCCACCACCCAGCTCTAAACCAGAAGACATAGAGAACCAAACTTAGCATCATAATATGTCTTTCTGCCTACTGAATTACCATACCAAATTTGAACTTAATTGGTATAAAAAAAGTTATTAGAAAAAACAGAAAATTTGTGGACGGAAGAATGACAGACAGACAAACAGATGGAGTGATTACTATAGGGCACCCGCAAATCCTTGCGGGGCCCTAATTAGGGCTTCTACATGGAATCAAAATCTAAAAGGTGTGAATTTCTTTAGCTAGAGGAAAGTATCAAATGAAATTTAATTCTTTTAATTTTTCAATTGGCGATCTTGAAAAATAATTACAAATTGATCTAACAGGACATATATTTTTTTTTCACAAAACACAAATAGTGTTCAGCGTATCTTAAAGACATTTTTTTAATTACATTAATAGGTTAAATTGACTGTCGAGGATATAATTACTGGGGTACCCAAGCCAATGCGTTTAAAAGATGTGATAGGATCGCAACAAGTGACGAAATGACCGCCTATTACAGTGTCAATAAGGCTGTTGGGGGAGGATTTGAGTGGCCGCTGGCTGCGTTACACAGGTGACCGTTTATTCCAGTTAAAATATATAGGAAAAATCGTCGGGGGGAACTGAAAGTGGCCGCTGACAGCGATTGGCCGTTGATTTCTGGATGGCCGCTAAGACAAGTTTGACTGTATTATCTTTTAGGTAAATAGGAATACAGATCTCTGTCCTTCTTAAAAAAATCATGGCTTTGCTATACCAACCGACTGACTTACGTGTAATTTCCTTCCAAGAAGGAATTGACTAGAGTCAAAATCAAACGTGTCAGAAAAGAGCTAACACCTAATGTTTTGAAACAATGTACTTTTCAGGAATTATTTATCAATTGATTTAGAGAAATAAAATCATTTTTCAGATAGGAAAACTTCGTGTAAATGATCCAATATTTTCTTTTAGATCATAAAAATATGAAAATAAAATATGTCAAGCATGCACTTACATGTTTCATAGTCAAAAGTCTAAACAAACAGTACATATTGTAAGCAGAGCAAACACAAACTCTGAAATGACTGTCATTGACGAGTTATCGTCTCCTGTACACTGTCAAATCTACCATGTATGCCTTGGCAGCACCGTAAAGGATACAAAAATTCGATGGAGCCTTATTTCTACGTGAAATGTTAACCATGACGTCACATAATATTACAATTCTTAAAAAATAGAGTCTTCTACAATAAGAAAAATTTACAGTCAAGGTAGTTACACTGCTCTTTGTATTGTTTTAATATGTTACTATTCTAATTAAACCATTTTCTCTATCACCCACGACAATATTATGATCAGTATCAATACTTAGTCCTCCTTTACATGGGTGCTCAACATAACAGACAAAGTTACCTTCACAGTCAATGATATGAACGATATCATTTGCACTGTCACCTATGAGAATCTGGCAATATATATCAGCAGCGATATGTCGAGGAGTGAACTCTTTGAAAGTAGATTGGATGGCAATGTTACCACTGTATTTGAATCGAAGTTCTCCAGATTTATTCACAACGACAACTGTCTTTCCTCCCATGTCAGCAACGCAGATATCTCCATATTTGTTCTCGATTAAAGGCAAAATCATTTCGCTGTTGGTAGAAAACAAAGGCAATCCCTGTCTGTCGTATTGAATTTGCTGTATCTCATCTTTTTTGTGGAATCTTCCAATTCTACTATGTGCTGTAGATGTTGAGCGAAGGCTAACTAAAAAATTTTCTTTTCCTGAAAAGTGAAGTCCTGTAGGAAACCATTTTTCAAAATATAAATAGCGTTTGAATTTAGACTCTCTAAATATATATATTGCCCCAACTGGCTTCTTTGCGATAAACAAAACATCTCCTTCTGTATTTATGGAAAAACTTTCACCGTTATGCACATTTTTTATTGTTTGTAAGATGTAGCCAGAATGATCGAATTTTCTGATTGTATTATCATATCCACATGCCCAAATAATGCCGTTATTTGCACAGTGTATATTTCTGAGTAATTTGAATGGAGATTGAATTGTTGTCAGTACTGAATGGATGGCATTTGGCAATTGCAAGTGCAAATTTTTACTATGATTTGCATTTTTATTGGATACGTATCCAAATATAACAGATATCTGTTCTTCGTCTGATAGTCCGGACGAAAAAACAGGGAGTTCATTTTCGAAAGAACATGGATAGTCTCGAAATGGTTTATTTACTGAACAGTAGTTTAAAACATCAATGGCAAATCTGGATTCCATTGTTTTTTCGTTTTGTTCAATGGCGTGTTGTAAATGTTGTTGTGCATTCAAAATTTTTGACATATTTTCAGAATTATGTGTCATAATTTCTGCCCTCTCTTTTAAGACATCTGATCTAACTTTTTCAGCAGTATTGCGGATAGACTTTATGACTTCCTCTTCTCTTTGTGATATCTTCCTGATAATGTCTTCGAAATCCTTTTCCTGGGGCAAAATAGTATCTTTTAATTTTTGGTACCTGATGCAAAGTGCTTTTTGCTCCTCTATATCTGAACTTATCTCTTTCTTCCGATTTTCAATCACGTTTTCAAGATCTGAAAAGTCATGTCCCTTGTGCGAATCTGTTACACACTTTATACATATTGGTATATCACAATCACAACAGTACGTTTCGCACTTGTTGTCATGAGAACTACAGTCTGGAAGGACGAGTGAGCACTTTTTATCGCTAAATTCAACTACTTGGTGTTTTTTCGTCTTGTCTTTTAAATGAATCAGAACACATTTACTGCATAAATCTGTGAAGCAGAGATTACAATAAAATTCCACTGGCTCTTGACATAATGAACATGCTATGATGTCTTGGCCTTGTGCCGTTGCCATTGTTAGTACTTGTTAAGTCTGAAAAAAGATAAATTAAAAAAGATATTACTTCCTCAAGAGACAAGGATAATCAAATGTCATATTAAGGAATGTCCTTTCACCCTGATTTTTATTATATATAGTGTTATTTATTTTATTTTTGTAATTTTGGATTTTTTTTCACGAAAAACTCTACATTTAAGGATGATATTTTGATATATTGATAGCCGTTTGTTATGTCCTATTTTGTTTATATGGAAAAACAATATCAATAAGTGTGCATGTTACAACTCAGAAATGACTTCCAACTTCCGACATTTAGTACAAACACATTGAATGTTTGGTCAATAGAAAATTGTAAAACTGTAGAATATGTAGAAAATACAAGTTAATACATGTATAATGTATTTTGTTTTGGATTTCCCATTATCTTTATACAGTTATCATTTAGTGTGCTAGAGTAAATTATTGTATGCTATGCCAGAACACATTTTTACTGCACAAATATTTCGACAGGCATTTTATCATTTATAATCATATAACTAAACGGTAAAATCAGATTTAATCATTTCAGCACTTCGGATTAAAAGCAAGACAATATCACGTCCTCAATATTAACATGTGCTTCTTTAGTTTAAATTATTCAAAGTCAGATTTTTAAAAACGCGTAACATCTTTTAAACATAGATTTATTTAAATAAACGGATTATTCTGTGAACATGATGTTATGAATAAAAGTTCCTTTGTTGGCGTATTCTATGATGCAGCTTACACATTTTGTGATGTTGTCTTGAATATCAAAGGAAATCCTAGCTAATAGAAGGGCACAGCTCTTTTCTCCATTGAAGAACAGACAAGACTATAAAATCAGAAGACCTGATTTATATACCTTTTCTATTGTTAATCTCAAATACAATACATGATTTTTGCTTCTCAACCAGTTATCTGGATAAAAACCGCATCGTCCTCAAATTCTCGAGTCCTTTTTTTATATCTTATCTTCAGCCAGGAAGACAACTTTTTAAATTATTATACAAATCAAAAAGTCCAATAATTAAGCTTGAAACTGAAAACTTTTCTTCTTTTATTGTATGGTTCATCTAGCCTGAAATGCCAATGCTTTTCATTATGATATAAAATTAGAAGTGATCTGTAAGTTTGGCAATAATACCACACACTATGTAAAATATGAATTAGATAATAACTGAAGGAAATAGAAGACCTATAATACTGAGTAAGTTTTAAAAATTTTACTAAATGTCTGGATGTTTGTACCTATAGTTTTTAACCTTCAGTATATTTGTTGATCAATCTACAATATTAGAAAATCAAGGTTGATGTTTCTTTTTTTTTTTACTGTTCCCGAATATAGATTGGATATTTTATAATTTTCCCTGTTCAATATGATAAAATTTAATGATTAACTTTCAATAATTATTATTGGTTAATTACCATTTATATTTTGGTAAATTTCGAGATATTTTTTGTGTGCCAATTGAATTTTCTACCTGGTAACTTTATAAAACTTGGGATCAGACTACCCTTAAAAGTACTTGAAAGTTTTCAGGCCAGTTTGGACCAAAACATGTTTTATAATACGCCCCAACAAAATGCATCAAAATGTAACAATTATTCACCTTTAATAAGTATTTGTAACAAACAACACTGAACAAAGCACTAGAAAAATACAAACGACACAGTTTCCCGATATGTGTAGATTATCAAACGTGTTCGTAATCTTATCATTGTTGAAATCTATCACTCACTCGAATGACTCGATCAATATGACATGCCACATGGACAAACAGAAGATTAACAACATTAAAATTTCTACTAATTTTCAATGATTTTAAACATTGTGCTTAAATGAAAAATAGTGAGGCAATTGTAAAACTATGATAATTTTTTTTTACCTTATGATTCAAAACATGTATACAAACATTTTTGGAGCACCCAGATATCATTCGTTTATATGCGTCTTTTTCCGGTTTTGTCAGTTGAAAGAGGGATGTTTCTAAAACACGGAGAGGGAAAAAGAACAGAAGGCGGAACGTAACGAAAGCGGACGATGTTTTTCACTTGGTACAGGAAATAACTTCAAATAGGAAACATAATCCTTTAATTTATGATTTATATATATATATATTTAAAAATATACTCTGAAATCATTAATTTTTGTGGAATTTTAATTTTCGTTGTTTCCAAGTATTGAGAGACTATTGAATTTATGAGCACCACGGAATGTTAAAATATTTCATATGCATAATTACTCAACACTTCTCCAACCAGCACTTCTCCAACCTCATAACCAAATCCCAGCAAACCAATATTTCTTTCTAAAACCTTGAAAATTTGACCCTACGAAAATATGTGAATTTGCAGTCTGCACTGTAATTCCTCAAAACAAGGATATTGTAAACCTATAGGGTTTAGCACAGACATATTGTTTGAACATTTTAAACTTAGACAATGTTAATATCATAATCTTTTTTAATTATTAGTAGAGAAAGAAAAATGATATAAAGGTTTATTAAGTCAGAATTTATATTATTAGTGACTCAAATTCGGTGACTTTATAATTGGAAAAAGGACTTTAATTTTGTAAACTATTATAATCTTGTTAAAACAAATTTGATTTTGTTGTTGTTCAAATGCACTATAATTTGGTAAATCAATTAATATTTTGTAATAAAATTGATCCGAATAGACCAATCAAGCCCATCGATAGTAAGCAATAAACTTTGAACGGAAATACAATTATGGTATTATAAAGAGGTTTGACTAAGAGCAATAAAGCTTGAACTCCTGTGGTGCAGGGATGGGGACTGAGCCCATAAATATTAGTAATGAGTTTTTACCTGCATTTAAGGGTGGTGACATGCTGGGGTTCATAGGTCAACGGACAGACCTACGGGCAAAGCGTAGGTGGTTAGTGATGGTGGGTTAGCCAATGCAATGCATTTTTATATCCGGGTCCATGGATACCCACCGAGCAAAAAATACCTTGTTTTGGTCAGAAAAGAGTATTCACGTTTTCGTTCCCGCTCTCATTCCTATTCCCGTTCTTATTCCCGGTTTTATTCTCAAATTATCAACTTTCTCTCTTATTCTATTTTACATTTGATGCTATTGATTTTGTTCATATAAATATTTTAATCTTTTTAAAACATGTTATAAATAAATACTTCAGATATTACTGTTATTTTTGCATAAAGATTTTAATTCCTTTTCTTTTACCTGTTTTTGGAATTAGAATACAGTCACTTAGTTGATCAAAGTTTCAAGATCAAGTTATGTTTCTATTATAATTTTTTCCCGTAGATTTAAGTTGAAAATCCTTATCAAGTTCCTATGGTATCTACACACTATATGTTTTGAATTTGATTAAGTTTGCAACGTATATATCCTATGAGCTAAAAACTTAATTTAAGCATCAATTTGACCTTGTTGATTCAAATATTTGTTGTACATGTACATGTACATGTTAATCGTTATATAAAATGTTTATTTATAAAAATGAAATTCTTTTGCAGCTACAGACATTTCCATCTTCATGATTAACATCTGAGTTGCATTCAAATTCACAAATTCAAAAGATCCGCCTTTGGTGAAGACAAAATTTGTGTACGTAAATAATATTACATTTCAACAATAGTATTCTTTTGGTGATTAATCTAATTCTTTTCACTAATGCAATGGGGAAAGTACTTGAAGATTTCATATTTTCATGATCTAAAGATAATGATATGTTGATTGATAAATAAATACCACTTTCTCTACGTTTCTTTTAAAGGTGCTTATGTACACATATATGAAGAGCGTATATCAGAGGATAGACTACTTCATTGAGAGCCCTTTCAGTGTTTGTGATTCTGAATAATAGATCCACCACTCTGCTGATTCTGTAGTGAACAGATGTTGTAATCATAAATAAGCAGTGATATCAGTGAGTTCCGGATTATTCTTTGAAGAATGGATTTCTGTGATTCTGTGATTCTGTTCTTCTGTGATTCTGCAGTTCTTATACAATTCAGTGAATAGTTTGGATAATGTTTTATATTTAAATCATCATCTTATTAAGGAAGATCATTTGTTGGGATTATATTTATATGACGTCATGGTTCATGTGACATAAGTGTATAATATTTTTCTTAATTTTTGGTAACTGAAATTATTTATCAAATATTAAAGAGAACTTTATTGCAAATATCAAAGTGTTTAGTAAAATTGTATAAGAAGTAGAATTTTCCTATGAGTTGTTCAATTTAACAGATCATACCAGGATCATGATTTTGATACGAGTTGTTAGCTACAACAGATCATACCAGGATCATGGTTTTAATACGAGTTGTTAGCTACAACAGATCATACCAGGATCATGGTTTTAATACGAGTTGTGAGCTACAACAGATCATACCAGGATCATGGTTTTAATACGAGTTGTGAGCTACAACAGATCATACCAGGATCATGGTTTTAATATGAGTTGTTAGCTACAACAGATCATTCCAGGATCATGGTTTTAATACGAGTTGTTAGCTCTACAACAGATCATACCAGGATCATGGTTTTCTTGCTAGTTGTTTAGTTTAACAGATCATCTCAGAACCATGATCCATTAGCTCATTTGCATGTGAAATTTTCCTATACCGAAATCATATCAAAACCATGATTTACACATGAGTTGTTAGCATGATCCGATAGGCTGTTTTTTCTGTTTGGGTATACATAGGCTATAAACTTCCAGTGCCCTTGGCCTTCGGGAAAATTCTCGACAAGATGCAATTCAATTCAAATAGCATTAGGTTAAAAATTCAACATTCATAGATTTCTATTAAAGTGTGTTTAATCTGCAAATTTACAATAACAGCTACATCTGTTATCATTCCTAAATGTACTAGGTTACCTCATTCTTTCCGTGGCAAATCGAAAGTAGAATCTGTCGCTATTTAAATTGTTAAAATTTCAAATAAATACTTGATAATCATCAGAAATAAATAAAGAAAAATTTTTTGGAAGAATGGGGATGTGAAAGCAAACTAACCTGTTTTACAAAATTTATAGACCGACAAGTCAGGAAATTTGAATCACGTGATTTCTGTACTGTGTTATCTGTAAAGGCGCGGATGCAGGATTTTCATTATTGGTGCGACAGAGAAAAATAAGCAGATTTGGAGTGTCTTCATAAGGTGCTAATATATAATCGGGTAGAAAACACTAAGTTTTGGACTCTTAATAAATTATTATACAAAGTATCGACTTATGAAAAAACAATCGGTTTTATTCTGATAATGAAACAAAACTGATTTAAATAATATCCTGTTTTTTCTTATTGACTATCTTCAATGCTTGATTTCATACGGCTTGTTTTGTGCTTTCATTCATTTCCAAAATATCTTTGTAAGGGGGCATTCATTTCCAGAATATCCTTGTAAGGGGGGCAAAAATAACGCGTTAATAATTACAACTTGGCATGCGTTATGTACTGTATGCAATAGCGAATTAATCAAATAAGTTATGTTTTAAAAACTACAGGAAAATGGATTTAATTTTTGAAGATTCATGAGGTTATGAGCTACGACACTTCATGCCAGCATATTTCATGAAACGCGTTTGCGCCGGCATGAATTAAGTGTTGTAGTTCATATACCTCTTGAATCTTCATGAATTAAATTCATTTTTTATTTTTATATTCATATGAAGCAGAATTTATGCAAAATCTTATGCGTGAAAAGAAGAAAACACTTGCTGTGGCCTTCAACTCGTCATTTAGATATACCGACGACGTATTGTCAATTAATAATGATAATTTCCATTCCTAAGTCGATACGATATATCTTGGTGAGCTTGAGGTAAAAGATACCACAGAGTCCGACACTTCTGCTTCATACTTGGATAATTTATTTGAAAAAGTCAATAATGGTAATCTAACAACCGAGCTATATGATAAACGTGATGACTTTAACTTTTCTATTGTCATCTTCCCTTACTTATGCAGCAATATACCTTCATCACCTGCATAAGGAGTGGATATATCTCAGTTGATTCGATACGCAAGAGCGTGCTCTACGTATGAACAATTTCTTAAAGGAGGTAAATTATTGACAAACAAGTTGATGAAACAAGAATACCAACAGTCTCGTTTAAAGTCATCATTTCGTAAATTCTATGGTCGATACAATGACCTTGTCAGCAAATACAATTTATCACTGAATCAAATGCTGACTGACGTTTTTCATACCAATTGTTAGTCCATTATTTATACACGGAATCGACGACGGATTTCCTGATCATGACAACGAGCACACGGCGGGTGTGACCGGTTGGCAGGGGATGCTCACTCCTCCATGGCACCTGATCCCACCTCTGATGTTTCGGAGGTCCGTGTTTGCTCTGCTCTTATTTTGTATATTGTTTAATGGACGTTGAGGTTGAATACTGTTCGTTATCTCCATATCCTTCTTATATTTACATTATTTTTCTGATGACTTGTTATAAGTTCACGACATTCAACCGTCATTTTAAGAGCAAAACTGAGTGCATAATATTTTTTGACGTCACATGCGGTATTATGACGTAACAATGGAGATGTAAATGTCATAATTTTTATTTTTCTTAAGGAATGAATTTAATAGCTCCCCATTTTATACGGTATAAACTGGGTTGGGGCAGTGTACGCTTTATAAACCGCGAATAATGCTTATAATTTAATTTCCATTCATTTGATGTAAGAAAAAAAGATGATTGTTATAACAAAATGACTCCAGTTTGTACAAAATTTGAATGTTACGTCAGGCGGATCGATACGTTTTTAACGCAAGTCATTGTGACCTAGGCAACCCATTTTATAAGATATAAAGTAAAATTTTTATCCAATCAAATACAGCTTAACAACCAGAATTAAATTATTATAATTTTAAGTGAAGTAGCACAGTCGTATTTTCTGATTGTCACTGGTAATATTCTTATTGAAATTGAGTAGTGAATTAAATAAATGAGCATTTGTTATCCATATTACATATTACTTGTCAATTGGTTGATATTATTGAATATTCTAGTCTACATGTGTATGTATACCAAAGGGTCATCTTAGTGCATGTCTGTGTACTTTATGTAATTTAGATTTTCTTGTTAATTATTACTGATAAATTTTGTATTTGTTTTTACAGTTCTTGCGTTGATGCTACCATCATGAATCAATAAAGACATCACCAGTATTATTAAACTTATCCCTTTTTGACCAAGACACTAATAGTAAGAACTTGACTTCAGTCTCATCAAGATGTCAAAGGTTGATGACAAAACGACCCTGGATGGTACAAAGCCTGATGTTACGGATACAGCTAATGGTACAACATCCAACAAAAAGTATGATACAACGATGAATAACGAACACAACGAACCAGTGAATAACGAGACACAACAAACGACAAACAAAGACACTTTACTTGTGGGACAGAGGAAGTCTGAACGGGTACATAAACCCACTGACCGAATGTTAGATTACATGGACCAGGAGTCTCAGAAAAGTGAGAAGAGGATTCAATTGTGCTTCGATCGATGGAAGTTTAAGGTCAGAGAGTGTAGACAAAATTTGAAAAGAGAGTCCAGTGAAGAAGATCTTGGAAACATGTTAGACAAAATATTGAAACTGGAAAGAGAGGTCATAGAGGCCTTTGAACATTTGCGTAATTCATGTAGTGCACCACACCAAAGTGTAGTTCGGAAAGTAGACGCTTGTGTCGCTATTTCTAAAGACTTGACTCATCTCATCAATGAAAAAATCTCAGGATTTGAAGACACCATAAGCAGTCGTAAAGGTTTAAAGCATAATGAGTATGCTAGGTCTGCGTTTAGTGACTTGAGTTGGTCTAGTGTCTCGGAGAGCGATTCGATAAAATCACAACTGTCCTCAAAGTTCGTGGATGCCCTCGCAGACGTAGCAACCAAAAGGGTAGAACTGGAGTCGATAAAGAAAGAAGAGAAACAGCAAACAAAGTTTGAAGCACTGCAAGAGCAACAACGAAAACTACTAGAAATTCAGCAGCGGGAAGTGAGAAAATTGCAAGCAGAGAAACCAGTTACAATGGCAGAAGCAAGACTCAAGGCCTACTTTGATTTGATGCAGGGGGATGTGAACATTGCTGCAGCCACAAGCAGACGTTAAACTGAACATGACTCTTCCTTTAGAAGCCGTCCAACTGACCCCCCGGCTGTTACGACTATTGTTAGCCATCCTACGATTACACCAGTCGTCACGTCTACTACTCGTCCCGTTACACACACTGGGAGGTCTACTTATACTCCCTTCAACCCACCTACTAACAACGCTACAGTCAACTCGAACAGCACCACAAACGATGAATCTACAAGAAGTATCTTAGCAAAGGTGTTTGCGGACTCAGTGAACCTTAATAGACTACCTATAGACTACCTATACCTGAGCCGTCAGTGTTCACAGGAGATCCACTTAGATTCGTAGAATGGAATACAGCCTGTCATGCATTGATAGAACGTAAAGGCATTCCTGAGCAAGAGAGACTATTCAATTTGAAGAGATACGTGGCGTGTGAAGCACTACAGGCCATAGATGGATTTTTCTACAGTGGAAGCAGCTCTGCATATGAAAACGCCAGACAAGTCCTGCAGGTCAGATACGGACACCAATTTGTTATGCATAAGGCATTTAGGAAAAGACTAGAGAATTGGCCCAAAATCACAGAAGGGAATTCAAAGGCTCTCAGAGATTTTGGAGACTTCCTACTAGCCTGTCGAGATGCAACGCCCCAGGTTCCAAGCCTTAAAATTCTGGACGACTGCTCTGAAAATCAGAAACTATTAAGCAAACTTCCTAATTGGGCTGCACTGCGTTGGAATCGTCAAGTTCAAGAAACTATTGACTCTGCTGGTGAATATCCATTATTCTCCAAGTTTGTGGACTTCCTCGTAAAGGAGGCTCGCTTTGCTTGTAATCCAGTCTCGTCAATCTATGCGCTCAAGGACACTGATACAAAACCTGCCAGAGAGCACAAAAACTCGAGTCGCAAAGCAAATTCCTCGCAAAGACTTCAACTCATCAGCACAATGCAACGGGAACTGACATGAGACCCAACTTATGTGGTTATTGTGAGAAAGAAGGACATCCCTTGTTCAAGTGCGAGAAATTTATTGATTTGTCTATTAATGATAAACGAGTGGTAGTGCGTAAGAAAAACCTGTGCTTTGGATGTCTACGCAAGGGCCACAGAAACAAGGACTGCAAGAAGAAGCATACGTGTGGTATCTGCAAGGGAAAACACCCAACTTGCATGCATGAAGATGAATCACCAACAAGAAAGCAACAATTAGAGGTCAAGGAAGCCAGTTCCTTTCATGTGAGCAAAGGATATGGTCACAGCACCTCCATGATCGTTCCAGTGTGGCTTTCTGTTCAGGAGAACCCCTCGCACGAGATATTGACATATGCTCTCTTAGACACACAAAGTGACACTACCTTTGTACTAGACGAAACGGCTGCTGCCTTGCATGTGAATAGACAACCAACACGTCTCAGCTTGTCTACCATGACCTCGCAGCACACTATCATTAACAGTTTCCGTACACAGAACCTAAGAGTGAGAGGGTTCAAGTCTACCGAATTTGTGACAATAGACAATGGATATACGAGAGACTTCATTCCTGCGGATTGCTCACATATACCTGAAAGGAAAACCGTAATGTGCTGGCCACACCTGAAGGAGCTTAGCAACGAACTATCAAATTTTCAGTCATGTGAAGTTGGACTCTTGATTGAATACAATTGTCCTCAAGCTCTTGTACCAAAAGGAACTCTAACAGGAAACGAGAACCAGCCATATGGCATCCAGACACTGCTTGGTTGGAGCGTGGTTGGATACACAGATCGCACGGACTCGGACGTTACTGTTGTTTGTCACATAACTTCAGTGAAGGAGCTGCATAGCTGTATACCTAGGGATGTCATAAAAACTTTGGAGAAAGACTTTGCTCACGGCAAGAATGAAGATATAAAGATATCTCAAGATGACATCGCCTTCCTTAACTTTATTAAAGAAAACATACAGCAGCATGAGGATTCGTGGTACATATGTAATGTTTAGTTCATGAGAAAATGAACTGCATTTTATTTTGTAAAGAGTCATAGGAAAATTTATCTGAAATGTAAATATTCTGTTATATTTGACTGCGTAAGTATATTGTGTCAACTTAAAAAGTGGCTTAAGGACAGATGATACAAACAAAAAATGGATGCCTGGATCGGTATATATTTTTTGGCCTAATTTCATTACAAATGATGCAAATAATGAATTTCTAGAATATAAAGAAATTGTAAACCTTCTGTGATGTTCAAAAGTGTGCCCTTCTGAAACCATCCTTATTAATCTATACAAATATTTTTCACTTTGAATTCCATTTTTGTGCAAATTTAAATAAAAAATTAAAAACTATGCGGTGAAAGTTATTCATTTTATTCATTTAAACATGACCCAAGTTGCTATAATCAAATTCTTTGACAAAAGTTTGTTTGTATCATCTGTCCTTAAAACGATATCATTTTTTTTTTTATAATAGGACGCGGGGTAAACCATGTCCCAAATGCATGGGGTTAAGTCAATGTTGACATCCTTCATGTAGGTCTATGTAACATTGATTGAGCAACCAAAATTAAATACAATTAATCGATTACATATTTAAGAAATCGAATCCTTGGCTTCTGACGTCAACCAATTTAACTTCTATCGATGATGATTTATTAAGACATCAATGGATAAACGTTTACAAATTCCGGTGGAATGCTGCATTTGTGGGATCTAGATGCGAGTGACTAAAAAATTACTAAAATAAATTATAATAAAGCAGGGATTACTATTTTGCTTATGATGCAATAGTCAGTAATGACTCATATTTTTAAGTGGTGATGAACTTAATTGTAACTTTTACGAATTAACTGTTAGATTTTTTTATGTAAATAAATAAATACTTTTAGTTTTTAAAAATTAATAGATCTAATCAAATGAATCTATAATTAGAAAAAACATTTTTTTTATTAAATCTATAAATAGATATGCAATATGCCGAGAAGATGGAGAAAAAATTTATAAAATCTTGCAATTATTGTTTTTTTCATTTCATAATGTATCCTTTCGGTTTGAAATT